>NW_023665652.1:502500-503543 GCF_014743375.2 Drosophila subpulchrella
TAACTCTGCTAATTAATAAAACTATTATGACCTACGGTAGAAACAAACCTATAACAGCGGAAATGAATGAGAAACATAAGAAGACAGCTCTTAGGGCTTTCATTACCGGCCTCAACGGCCAAATTTCAGATACTATTTTCTCAATGAATCCACCTGACCTACCAAATGCAATGGTCATAGTTCAGGAATTGGAAAGCAACAACATGAGGGCTCATTTCGCAAATAGTTTCTCTACTACTCAGAGAAAACATAGCGAGCCAAACTCTAGTGGAAATGGACAAACACATTTCAACCACAAGACAAGACAGCAAAACAATAGTTACAGTAACAGCGAAACAATAATAATTTAAGGTTTAATCATGACAACAACCAAAACAAAAATACTTATGGTTATTATAATCAGAATAAAAATAATTCTTGGAACCAGGGTAGATTTAATAATAGCCAACAAAAGCAGTGGAACACCTATAGGCAGCCACAAAATAAGCCGGAACCAATGGAGGTAGACGAGTCTATCCACACGCTCAGAATAAGGCTAACAACGGCTATAATCAAGGCTATAATAAATATCAAAATAATAATTATAGTCAGAAACAAGTGGGATCAAACAAAAAAATTTGAGACCCAGAACACTCAGCAAGGCCAAGCCCAAAATAAAAGGGTACCAACTGGAACTTTTAACCAACCGGCTAACAAGACGATGAGACTAAATAACATTAGGAGAACCATTTTTTAGACAAAAGTCAGGAGTAGGCTTACCCTACTTAATTAGAAATGATCCAAAAATAAATAAAAAATTAAAAATATTAATTGACACTGGGGCAACCTCGTGTTATATAAGAACAGGAATTTATAAAAATAAGAACGAGCTTCCAATTTACAAAAGAGTATCCACAGTGAATGGATATTCAATAATTAAATTTTATCATATGATAACTATTTTGATACGCGATATACTTTTTATGAAATAGATGGGCTAGACTCAGATTACTGGTCGGCTATAACCTATTAAAAAAAAATAGGAGCGGTAATTGATACAGCAA
>NW_023665653.1:0-17500 GCF_014743375.2 Drosophila subpulchrella
ACAGACAGACAGACAGACAGACAGACAGACAGACAGACAGACAGACAGACAGACAGACAGACAGACAGACAGACAGACAGACAGACAGACAGACAGACAGACAGACAGACAGACAGACAGACAGACAGACAGACAGACAGACAGACAGACAGACAGACAGACAGACAGACAGACAGACAGACAGACAGACAGACAGACAGACAGACAGACAGACAGACAGACAGACAGACAGACAGACAGACAGACAGACAGACAGACAGACAGACAGACAGACAGACAGACAGACAGACAGACAGACAGACAGACAGACAGACAGACAGACAGACAGACAGACAGACAGACAGACAGACAGACAGACAGACAGACAGACAGACAGACAGACAGACAGACAGACAGACAGACAGACAGACAGACAGACAGACAGACAGACAGACGACAGACAGACAGACAGACAGACAGACAGACAGACAGACAGACAGACAGACAGACAGACAGACAGACAGACAGACAGACAGACAGACAGACAGACAGACAGACAGACAGACAGACAGACAGACAGACAGACAGACAGACAGACAGACAGACAGACAGACAGACAGACAGACAGACAGACAGACAGACAGACAGACAGACAGACAGACAGACAGACAGACAGACAGACAGACAGACAGACAGACAGACAGACAGACAGACAGACAGACAGACAGACAGACAGACAGACAGACAGACAGACAGACAGACAGACAGACAGACAGACAGACAGACAGACAGACAGACAGACAGACAGACAGACAGACAGACAGACAGACAGACAGACAGACAGACAGACAGACAGACAGACAGACAGACAGACAGACAGACAGACAGACAGACAGACAGACAGACAGACAGACAGACAGACAGACAGACAGACAGACAGACAGACAGACAGACAGACAGACAGACAGACAGACAGACAGACAGACAGACAGACAGACAGACAGACAGACAGACAGACAGACAGACAGACAGACAGACAGACAGACAGACAGACAGACAGACAGACAGACAGACAGACAGACAGACAGACAGACAGACAGACAGACAGACAGACAGACAGACAGACAGACAGACAGACAGACAGACAGACAGACAGACAGACAGACAGACAGACAGACAGACAGACAGACAGACAGACAGACAGACAGACAGACAGACAGACAGACAGACAGACAGACAGACAGACAGACAGACAGACAGACAGACAGACAGACAGACAGACAGACAGACAGACAGACAGACAGACAGACAGACAGACAGACAGACAGACAGACAGACAGACAGACAGACAGACAGACAGACAGACAGACAGACAGACAGACAGACAGACAGACAGACAGACAGACAGACAGACAGACAGACAGACAGACAGACAGACAGACAGACAGACAGACAGACAGACAGACAGACAGACAGACAGACAGACAGACAGACAGACAGACAGACAGACAGACAGACAGACAGACAGACAGACAGACAGACAGACAGACAGACAGACAGACAGACAGACAGACAGACAGACAGACAGACAGACAGACAGACAGACAGACAGACAGACAGACAGACAGACAGACAGACAGACAGACAGACAGACAGACAGACAGACAGACAGACAGACAGACAGACAGACAGACAGACAGACAGACAGACAGACAGACAGACAGACAGACAGACAGACAGACAGACAGACAGACAGACAGACAGACAGACAGACAGACAGACAGACAGACAGACAGACAGACAGACAGACAGACAGACAGACAGACAGACAGACAGACAGACAGACAGACAGACAGACAGACAGACAGACAGACAGACAGACAGACAGACAGACAGACAGACAGACAGACAGACAGACAGACAGACAGACAGACAGACAGACAGACAGACAGACAGACAGACAGACAGACAGACAGACAGACAGACAGACAGACAGACAGACAGACAGACAGACAGACAGACAGACAGACAGACAGACAGACAGACAGACAGACAGACAGACAGACAGACAGACAGACAGACAGACAGACAGACAGACAGACAGACAGACAGACAGACAGACAGACAGACAGACAGACAGACAGACAGACAGACAGACAGACAGACAGACAGACAGACAGACAGACAGACAGACAGACAGACAGACAGACAGACAGACAGACAGACAGACAGACAGACAGACAGACAGACAGACAGACAGACAGACAGACAGACAGACAGACAGACAGACAGACAGACAGACAGACAGACAGACAGACAGACAGACAGACAGACAGACAGACAGACAGACAGACAGACAGACAGACAGACAGACAGACAGACAGACAGACAGACAGACAGACAGACAGACAGACAGACAGACAGACAGACAGACAGACAGACAGACAGACAGACAGACAGACAGACAGACAGACAGACAGACAGACAGACAGACAGACAGACAGACAGACAGACAGACAGACAGACAGACAGACAGACAGACAGACAGACAGACAGACAGACAGACAGACAGACAGACAGACAGACAGACAGACAGACAGACAGACAGACAGACAGACAGACAGACAGACAGACAGACAGACAGACAGACAGACAGACAGACAGACAGACAGACAGACAGACAGACAGACAGACAGACAGACAGACAGACAGACAGACAGACAGACAGACAGACAGACAGACAGACAGACAGACAGACAGACAGACAGACAGACAGACAGACAGACAGACAGACAGACAGACAGACAGACAGACAGACAGACAGACAGACAGACAGACAGACAGACAGACAGACAGACAGACAGACAGACAGACAGACAGACAGACAGACAGACAGACAGACAGACAGACAGACAGACAGACAGACAGACAGACAGACAGACAGACAGACAGACAGACAGACAGACAGACAGACAGACAGACAGACAGACAGACAGACAGACAGACAGACAGACAGACAGACAGACAGACAGACAGACAGACAGACAGACAGACAGACAGACAGACAGACAGACAGACAGACAGACAGACAGACAGACAGACAGACAGACAGACAGACAGACAGACAGACAGACAGACAGACAGACAGACAGACAGACAGACAGACAGACAGACAGACAGACAGACAGACAGACAGACAGACAGACAGACAGACAGACAGACAGACAGACAGACAGACAGACAGACAGACAGACAGACAGACAGACAGACAGACAGACAGACAGACAGACAGACAGACAGACAGACAGACAGACAGACAGACAGACAGACAGACAGACAGACAGACAGACAGACAGACAGACAGACAGACAGACAGACAGACAGACAGACAGACAGACAGACAGACAGACAGACAGACAGACAGACAGACAGACAGACAGACAGACAGACAGACAGACAGACAGACAGACAGACAGACAGACAGACAGACAGACAGACAGACAGACAGACAGACAGACAGACAGACAGACAGACAGACAGACAGACAGACAGACAGACAGACAGACAGACAGACAGACAGACAGACAGACAGACAGACAGACAGACAGACAGACAGACAGACAGACAGACAGACAGACAGACAGACAGACAGACAGACAGACAGACAGACAGACAGACAGACAGACAGACAGACAGACAGACAGACAGACAGACAGACAGACAGACAGACAGACAGACAGACAGACAGACAGACAGACAGACAGACAGACAGACAGACAGACAGACAGACAGACAGACAGACAGACAGACAGACAGACAGACAGACAGACAGACAGACAGACAGACAGACAGACAGACAGACAGACAGACAGACAGACAGACAGACAGACAGACAGACAGACAGACAGACAGACAGACAGACAGACAGACAGACAGACAGACAGACAGACAGACAGACAGACAGACAGACAGACAGACAGACAGACAGACAGACAGACAGACAGACAGACAGACAGACAGACAGACAGACAGACAGACAGACAGACAGACAGACAGACAGACAGACAGACAGACAGACAGACAGACAGACAGACAGACAGACAGACAGACAGACAGACAGACAGACAGACAGACAGACAGACAGACAGACAGACAGACAGACAGACAGACAGACAGACAGACAGACAGACAGACAGACAGACAGACAGACAGACAGACAGACAGACAGACAGACAGACAGACAGACAGACAGACAGACAGACAGACAGACAGACAGACAGACAGACAGACAGACAGACAGACAGACAGACAGACAGACAGACAGACAGACAGACAGACAGACAGACAGACAGACAGACAGACAGACAGACAGACAGACAGACAGACAGACAGACAGACAGACAGACAGACAGACAGACAGACAGACAGACAGACAGACAGACAGACAGACAGACAGACAGACAGACAGACAGACAGACAGACAGACAGACAGACAGACAGACAGACAGACAGACAGACAGACGACAGACAGACAGACAGACAGACAGACAGACAGACAGACAGACAGACAGACAGACAGACAGACAGACAGACAGACAGACAGACAGACAGACAGACAGACAGACAGACAGACAGACAGACAGACAGACAGACAGACAGACAGACAGACAGACAGACAGACAGACAGACAGACAGACAGACAGACAGACAGACAGACAGACAGACAGACAGACAGACAGACAGACAGACAGACAGACAGACAGACAGACAGACAGACAGACAGACAGACAGACAGACAGACAGACAGACAGACAGACAGACAGACAGACAGACAGACAGACAGACAGACAGACAGACAGACAGACAGACAGACAGACAGACAGACAGACAGACAGACAGACAGACAGACAGACAGACAGACAGACAGACAGACAGACAGACAGACAGACAGACAGACAGACAGACAGACAGACAGACAGACAGACAGACAGACAGACAGACAGACAGACAGACAGACAGACAGACAGACAGACAGACAGACAGACAGACAGACAGACAGACAGACAGACAGACAGACAGACAGACAGACAGACAGACAGACAGACAGACAGACAGACAGACAGACAGACAGACAGACAGACAGACAGACAGACAGACAGACAGACAGACAGACAGACAGACAGACAGACAGACAGACAGACAGACAGACAGACAGACAGACAGACAGACAGACAGACAGACAGACAGACAGACAGACAGACAGACAGACAGACAGACAGACAGACAGACAGACAGACAGACAGACAGACAGACAGACAGACAGACAGACAGACAGACAGACAGACAGACAGACAGACAGACAGACAGACAGACAGACAGACAGACAGACAGACAGACAGACAGACAGACAGACAGACAGACAGACAGACAGACAGACAGACAGACAGACAGACAGACAGACAGACAGACAGACAGACAGACAGACAGACAGACAGACAGACAGACAGACAGACAGACAGACAGACAGACAGACAGACAGACAGACAGACAGACAGACAGACAGACAGACAGACAGACAGACAGACAGACAGACAGACAGACAGACAGACAGACAGACAGACAGACAGACAGACAGACAGACAGACAGACAGACAGACAGACAGACAGACAGACAGACAGACAGACAGACAGACAGACAGACAGACAGACAGACAGACAGACAGACAGACAGACAGACAGACAGACAGACAGACAGACAGACAGACAGACAGACAGACAGACAGACAGACAGACAGACAGACAGACAGACAGACAGACAGACAGACAGACAGACAGACAGACAGACAGACAGACAGACAGACAGACAGACAGACAGACAGACAGACAGACAGACAGACAGACAGACAGACAGACAGACAGACAGACAGACAGACAGACAGACAGACAGACAGACAGACAGACAGACAGACAGACAGACAGACAGACAGACAGACAGACAGACAGACAGACAGACAGACAGACAGACAGACAGACAGACAGACAGACAGACAGACAGACAGACAGACAGACAGACAGACAGACAGACAGACAGACAGACAGACAGACAGACAGACAGACAGACAGACAGACAGACAGACAGACAGACAGACAGACAGACAGACAGACAGACAGACAGACAGACAGACAGACAGACAGACAGACAGACAGACAGACAGACAGACAGACAGACAGACAGACAGACAGACAGACAGACAGACAGACAGACAGACAGACAGACAGACAGACAGACAGACAGACAGACAGACAGACAGACAGACAGACAGACAGACAGACAGACAGACAGACAGACAGACAGACAGACAGACAGACAGACAGACAGACAGACAGACAGACAGACAGACAGACAGACAGACAGACAGACAGACAGACAGACAGACAGACAGACAGACAGACAGACAGACAGACAGACAGACAGACAGACAGACAGACAGACAGACAGACAGACAGACAGACAGACAGACAGACAGACAGACAGACAGACAGACAGACAGACAGACAGACAGACAGACAGACAGACAGACAGACAGACAGACAGACAGACAGACAGACAGACAGACAGACAGACAGACAGACAGACAGACAGACAGACAGACAGACAGACAGACAGACAGACAGACAGACAGACAGACAGACAGACAGACAGACAGACAGACAGACAGACAGACAGACAGACAGACAGACAGACAGACAGACAGACAGACAGACAGACAGACAGACAGACAGACAGACAGACAGACAGACAGACAGACAGACAGACAGACAGACAGACAGACAGACAGACAGACAGACAGACAGACAGACAGACAGACAGACAGACAGACAGACAGACAGACAGACAGACAGACAGACAGACAGACAGACAGACAGACAGACAGACAGACAGACAGACAGACAGACAGACAGACAGACAGACAGACAGACAGACAGACAGACAGACAGACAGACAGACAGACAGACAGACAGACAGACAGACAGACAGACAGACAGACAGACAGACAGACAGACAGACAGACAGACAGACAGACAGACAGACAGACAGACAGACAGACAGACAGACAGACAGACAGACAGACAGACAGACAGACAGACAGACAGACAGACAGACAGACAGACAGACAGACAGACAGACAGACAGACAGACAGACAGACAGACAGACAGACAGACAGACAGACAGACAGACAGACAGACAGACAGACAGACAGACAGACAGACAGACAGACAGACAGACAGACAGACAGACAGACAGACAGACAGACAGACAGACAGACAGACAGACAGACAGACAGACAGACAGACAGACAGACAGACAGACAGACAGACAGACAGACAGACAGACAGACAGACAGACAGACAGACAGACAGACAGACAGACAGACAGACAGACAGACAGACAGACAGACAGACAGACAGACAGACAGACAGACAGACAGACAGACAGACAGACAGACAGACAGACAGACAGACAGACAGACAGACAGACAGACAGACAGACAGACAGACAGACAGACAGACAGACAGACAGACAGACAGACAGACAGACAGACAGACAGACAGACAGACAGACAGACAGACAGACAGACAGACAGACAGACAGACAGACAGACAGACAGACAGACAGACAGACAGACAGACAGACAGACAGACAGACAGACAGACAGACAGACAGACAGACAGACAGACAGACAGACAGACAGACAGACAGACAGACAGACAGACAGACAGACAGACAGACAGACAGACAGACAGACAGACAGACAGACAGACAGACAGACAGACAGACAGACAGACAGACAGACAGACAGACAGACAGACAGACAGACAGACAGACAGACAGACAGACAGACAGACAGACAGACAGACAGACAGACAGACAGACAGACAGACAGACAGACAGACAGACAGACAGACAGACAGACAGACAGACAGACAGACAGACAGACAGACAGACAGACAGACAGACAGACAGACAGACAGACAGACAGACAGACAGACAGACAGACAGACAGACAGACAGACAGACAGACAGACAGACAGACAGACAGACAGACAGACAGACAGACAGACAGACAGACAGACAGACAGACAGACAGACAGACAGACAGACAGACAGACAGACAGACAGACAGACAGACAGACAGACAGACAGACAGACAGACAGACAGACAGACAGACAGACAGACAGACAGACAGACAGACAGACAGACAGACAGACAGACAGACAGACAGACAGACAGACAGACAGACAGACAGACAGACAGACAGACAGACAGACAGACAGACAGACAGACAGACAGACAGACAGACAGACAGACAGACAGACAGACAGACAGACAGACAGACAGACAGACAGACAGACAGACAGACAGACAGACAGACAGACAGACAGACAGACAGACAGACAGACAGACAGACAGACAGACAGACAGACAGACAGACAGACAGACAGACAGACAGACAGACAGACAGACAGACAGACAGACAGACAGACAGACAGACAGACAGACAGACAGACAGACAGACAGACAGACAGACAGACAGACAGACAGACAGACAGACAGACAGACAGACAGACAGACAGACAGACAGACAGACAGACAGACAGACAGACAGACAGACAGACAGACAGACAGACAGACAGACAGACAGACAGACAGACAGACAGACAGACAGACAGACAGACAGACAGACAGACAGACAGACAGACAGACAGACAGACAGACAGACAGACAGACAGACAGACAGACAGACAGACAGACAGACAGACAGACAGACAGACAGACAGACAGACAGACAGACAGACAGACAGACAGACAGACAGACAGACAGACAGACAGACAGACAGACAGACAGACAGACAGACAGACAGACAGACAGACAGACAGACAGACAGACAGACAGACAGACAGACAGACAGACAGACAGACAGACAGACAGACAGACAGACAGACAGACAGACAGACAGACAGACAGACAGACAGACAGACAGACAGACAGACAGACAGACAGACAGACAGACAGACAGACAGACAGACAGACAGACAGACAGACAGACAGACAGACAGACAGACAGACAGACAGACAGACAGACAGACAGACAGACAGACAGACAGACAGACAGACAGACAGACAGACAGACAGACAGACAGACAGACAGACAGACAGACAGACAGACAGACAGACAGACAGACAGACAGACAGACAGACAGACAGACAGACAGACAGACAGACAGACAGACAGACAGACAGACAGACAGACAGACAGACAGACAGACAGACAGACAGACAGACAGACAGACAGACAGACAGACAGACAGACAGACAGACAGACAGACAGACAGACAGACAGACAGACAGACAGACAGACAGACAGACAGACAGACAGACAGACAGACAGACAGACAGACAGACAGACAGACAGACAGACAGACAGACAGACAGACAGACAGACAGACAGACAGACAGACAGACAGACAGACAGACAGACAGACAGACAGACAGACAGACAGACAGACAGACAGACAGACAGACAGACAGACAGACAGACAGACAGACAGACAGACAGACAGACAGACAGACAGACAGACAGACAGACAGACAGACAGACAGACAGACAGACAGACAGACAGACAGACAGACAGACAGACAGACAGACAGACAGACAGACAGACAGACAGACAGACAGACAGACAGACAGACAGACAGACAGACAGACAGACAGACAGACAGACAGACAGACAGACAGACAGACAGACAGACAGACAGACAGACAGACAGACAGACAGACAGACAGACAGACAGACAGACAGACAGACAGACAGACAGACAGACAGACAGACAGACAGACAGACAGACAGACAGACAGACAGACAGACAGACAGACAGACAGACAGACAGACAGACAGACAGACAGACAGACAGACAGACAGACAGACAGACAGACAGACAGACAGACAGACAGACAGACAGACAGACAGACAGACAGACAGACAGACAGACAGACAGACAGACAGACAGACAGACAGACAGACAGACAGACAGACAGACAGACAGACAGACAGACAGACAGACAGACAGACAGACAGACAGACAGACAGACAGACAGACAGACAGACAGACAGACAGACAGACAGACAGACAGACAGACAGACAGACAGACAGACAGACAGACAGACAGACAGACAGACAGACAGACAGACAGACAGACAGACAGACAGACAGACAGACAGACAGACAGACAGACAGACAGACAGACAGACAGACAGACAGACAGACAGACAGACAGACAGACAGACAGACAGACAGACAGACAGACAGACAGACAGACAGACAGACAGACAGACAGACAGACAGACAGACAGACAGACAGACAGACAGACAGACAGACAGACAGACAGACAGACAGACAGACAGACAGACAGACAGACAGACAGACAGACAGACAGACAGACAGACAGACAGACAGACAGACAGACAGACAGACAGACAGACAGACAGACAGACAGACAGACAGACAGACAGACAGACAGACAGACAGACAGACAGACAGACAGACAGACAGACAGACAGACAGACAGACAGACAGACAGACAGACAGACAGACAGACAGACAGACAGACAGACAGACAGACAGACAGACAGACAGACAGACAGACAGACAGACAGACAGACAGACAGACAGACAGACAGACAGACAGACAGACAGACAGACAGACAGACAGACAGACAGACAGACAGACAGACAGACAGACAGACAGACAGACAGACAGACAGACAGACAGACAGACAGACAGACAGACAGACAGACAGACAGACAGACAGACAGACAGACAGACAGACAGACAGACAGACAGACAGACAGACAGACAGACAGACAGACAGACAGACAGACAGACAGACAGACAGACAGACAGACAGACAGACAGACAGACAGACAGACAGACAGACAGACAGACAGACAGACAGACAGACAGACAGACAGACAGACAGACAGACAGACAGACAGACAGACAGACAGACAGACAGACAGACAGACAGACAGACAGACAGACAGACAGACAGACAGACAGACAGACAGACAGACAGACAGACAGACAGACAGACAGACAGACAGACAGACAGACAGACAGACAGACAGACAGACAGACAGACAGACAGACAGACAGACAGACAGACAGACAGACAGACAGACAGACAGACAGACAGACAGACAGACAGACAGACAGACAGACAGACAGACAGACAGACAGACAGACAGACAGACAGACAGACAGACAGACAGACAGACAGACAGACAGACAGACAGACAGACAGACAGACAGACAGACAGACAGACAGACAGACAGACAGACAGACAGACAGACAGACAGACAGACAGACAGACAGACAGACAGACAGACAGACAGACAGACAGACAGACAGACAGACAGACAGACAGACAGACAGACAGACAGACAGACAGACAGACAGACAGACAGACAGACAGACAGACAGACAGACAGACAGACAGACAGACAGACAGACAGACAGACAGACAGACAGACAGACAGACAGACAGACAGACAGACAGACAGACAGACAGACAGACAGACAGACAGACAGACAGACAGACAGACAGACAGACAGACAGACAGACAGACAGACAGACAGACAGACAGACAGACAGACAGACAGACAGACAGACAGACAGACAGACAGACAGACAGACAGACAGACAGACAGACAGACAGACAGACAGACAGACAGACAGACAGACAGACAGACAGACAGACAGACAGACAGACAGACAGACAGACAGACAGACAGACAGACAGACAGACAGACAGACAGACAGACAGACAGACAGACAGACAGACAGACAGACAGACAGACAGACAGACAGACAGACAGACAGACAGACAGACAGACAGACAGACAGACAGACAGGACAGACAGACAGACAGACAGACAGACAGACAGACAGACAGACAGACAGACAGACAGACAGACAGACAGACAGACAGACAGACAGACAGACAGACAGACAGACAGACAGACAGACAGACAGACAGACAGACAGACAGACAGACAGACAGACAGACAGACAGACAGACAGACAGACAGACAGACAGACAGACAGACAGACAGACAGACAGACAGACAGACAGACAGACAGACAGACAGACAGACAGACAGACAGACAGACAGACAGACAGACAGACAGACAGACAGACAGACAGACAGACAGACAGACAGACAGACAGACAGACAGACAGACAGACAGACAGACAGACAGACAGACAGACAGACAGACAGACAGACAGACAGACAGACAGACAGACAGACAGACAGACAGACAGACAGACAGACAGACAGACAGACAGACAGACAGACAGACAGACAGACAGACAGACAGACAGACAGACAGACAGACAGACAGACAGACAGACAGACAGACAGACAGACAGACAGACAGACAGACAGACAGACAGACAGACAGACAGACAGACAGACAGACAGACAGACAGACAGACAGACAGACAGACAGACAGACAGACAGACAGACAGACAGACAGACAGACAGACAGACAGACAGACAGACAGACAGACAGACAGACAGACAGACAGACAGACAGACAGACAGACAGACAGACAGACAGACAGACAGACAGACAGACAGACAGACAGACAGACAGACAGACAGACAGACAGACAGACAGACAGACAGACAGACAGACAGACAGACAGACAGACAGACAGACAGACAGACAGACAGACAGACAGACAGACAGACAGACAGACAGACAGACAGACAGACAGACAGACAGACAGACAGACAGACAGACAGACAGACAGACAGACAGACAGACAGACAGACAGACAGACAGACAGACAGACAGACAGACAGACAGACAGACAGACAGACAGACAGACAGACAGACAGACAGACAGACAGACAGACAGACAGACAGACAGACAGACAGACAGACAGACAGACAGACAGACAGACAGACAGACAGACAGACAGACAGACAGACAGACAGACAGACAGACAGACAGACAGACAGACAGACAGACAGACAGACAGACAGACAGACAGACAGACAGACAGACAGACAGACAGACAGACAGACAGACAGACAGACAGACAGACAGACAGACAGACAGACAGACAGACAGACAGACAGACAGACAGACAGACAGACAGACAGACAGACAGACAGACAGACAGACAGACAGACAGACAGACAGACAGACAGACAGACAGACAGACAGACAGACAGACAGACAGACAGACAGACAGACAGACAGACAGACAGACAGACAGACAGACAGACAGACAGACAGACAGACAGACAGACAGACAGACAGACAGACAGACAGACAGACAGACAGACAGACAGACAGACAGACAGACAGACAGACAGACAGACAGACAGACAGACAGACAGACAGACAGACAGACAGACAGACAGACAGACAGACAGACAGACAGACAGACAGACAGACAGACAGACAGACAGACAGACAGACAGACAGACAGACAGACAGACAGACAGACAGACAGACAGACAGACAGACAGACAGACAGACAGACAGACAGACAGACAGACAGACAGACAGACAGACAGACAGACAGACAGACAGACAGACAGACAGACAGACAGACAGACAGACAGACAGACAGACAGACAGACAGACAGACAGACAGACAGACAGACAGACAGACAGACAGACAGACAGACAGACAGACAGACAGACAGACAGACAGACAGACAGACAGACAGACAGGACAGACAGACAGACAGACAGACAGACAGACAGACAGACAGACAGACAGACAGACAGACAGACAGACAGACAGACAGACAGACAGACAGACAGACAGACAGGACAGACAGACAGACAGACAGACAGACAGACAGACAGACAGACAGACAGACAGACAGACAGACAGACAGACAGACAGACAGACAGACAGACAGACAGACAGACAGACAGACAGACAGACAGACAGACAGACAGACAGACAGACAGACAGACAGACAGACAGACAGACAGACAGACAGACAGACAGACAGACAGACAGACAGACAGACAGACAGACAGACAGACAGACAGACAGACAGACAGACAGACAGACAGACAGACAGACAGACAGACAGACAGACAGACAGACAGACAGACAGACAGACAGACAGACAGACAGACAGACAGACAGACAGACAGACAGACAGACAGACAGACAGACAGACAGACAGACAGACAGACAGACAGACAGACAGACAGACAGACAGACAGACAGACAGACAGACAGACAGACAGACAGACAGACAGACAGACAGACAGACAGACAGACAGACAGACAGACAGACAGACAGACAGACAGACAGACAGACAGACAGACAGACAGACAGACAGACAGACAGACAGACAGACAGACAGACAGACAGACAGACAGACAGACAGACAGACAGACAGACAGACAGACAGACAGACAGACAGACAGACAGACAGACAGACAGACAGACAGACAGACAGACAGACAGACAGACAGACAGACAGACAGACAGACAGACAGACAGACAGACAGACAGACAGACAGACAGACAGACAGACAGACAGACAGACAGACAGACAGACAGACAGACAGACAGACAGACAGACAGACAGACAGACAGACAGACAGACAGACAGACAGACAGACAGACAGACAGACAGACAGACAGACAGACAGACAGACAGACAGACAGACAGACAGACAGACAGACAGACAGACAGACAGACAGACAGACAGACAGACAGACAGACAGACAGACAGACAGACAGACAGACAGACAGACAGACAGACAGACAGACAGACAGACAGACAGACAGACAGACAGACAGACAGACAGACAGACAGACAGACAGACAGACAGACAGACAGACAGACAGACAGACAGACAGACAGACAGACAGACAGACAGACAGACAGACAGACAGACAGACAGACAGACAGACAGACAGACAGACAGACAGACAGACAGACAGACAGACAGACAGACAGACAGACAGACAGACAGACAGACAGACAGACAGACAGACAGACAGACAGACAGACAGACAGACAGACAGACAGACAGACAGACAGACAGACAGACAGACAGACAGACAGACAGACAGACAGACAGACAGACAGACAGACAGACAGACAGACAGACAGACAGACAGACAGACAGACAGACAGACAGACAGACAGACAGACAGACAGACAGACAGACAGACAGACAGACAGACAGACAGACAGACAGACAGACAGACAGACAGACAGACAGACAGACAGACAGACAGACAGACAGACAGACAGACAGACAGACAGACAGACAGACAGACAGACAGACAGACAGACAGACAGACAGACAGACAGACAGACAGACAGACAGACAGACAGACAGACAGACAGACAGACAGACAGACAGACAGACAGACAGACAGACAGACAGACAGACAGACAGACAGACAGACAGACAGACAGACAGACAGACAGACAGACAGACAGACAGACAGACAGACAGACAGACAGACAGACAGACAGACAGACAGACAGACAGACAGACAGACAGACAGACAGACAGACAGACAGACAGACAGACAGACAGACAGACAGACAGACAGACAGACAGACAGACAGACAGACAGACAGACAGACAGACAGACAGACAGACAGACAGACAGACAGACAGACAGACAGACAGACAGACAGACAGACAGACAGACAGACAGACAGACAGACAGACAGACAGACAGACAGACAGACAGACAGACAGACAGACAGACAGACAGACAGACAGACAGACAGACAGACAGACAGACAGACAGACAGACAGACAGACAGACAGACAGACAGACAGACAGACAGACAGACAGACAGACAGACAGACAGACAGACAGACAGACAGACAGACAGACAGACAGACAGACAGACAGACAGACAGACAGACAGACAGACAGACAGACAGACAGACAGACAGACAGACAGACAGACAGACAGACAGACAGACAGACAGACAGACAGACAGACAGACAGACAGACAGACAGACAGACAGACAGACAGACAGACAGACAGACAGACAGACAGACAGACAGACAGACAGACAGACAGACAGACAGACAGACAGACAGAACAGACAGACAGACAGACAGACAGACAGACAGACAGACAGACAGACAGACAGACAGACAGACAGACAGACAGACAGACAGACAGACAGACAGACAGACAGACAGACAGACAGACAGACAGACAGACAGACAGACAGACAGACAGACAGACAGACAGACAGACAGACAGACAGACAGACAGACAGACAGACAGACAGACAGACAGACAGACAGACAGACAGACAGACAGACAGACAGACAGACAGACAGACAGACAGACAGACAGACAGACAGACAGACAGACAGACAGACAGACAGACAGACAGACAGACAGACAGACAGACAGACAGACAGACAGACAGACAGACAGACAGACAGACAGACAGACAGACAGACAGACAGACAGACAGACAGACAGACAGACAGACAGACAGACAGACAGACAGACAGACAGACAGACAGACAGACAGACAGACAGACAGACAGACAGACAGACAGACAGACAGACAGACAGACAGACAGACAGACAGACAGACAGACAGACAGACAGACAGACAGACAGACAGACAGACAGACAGACAGACAGACAGACAGACAGACAGACAGACAGACAGACAGACAGACAGACAGACAGACAGACAGACAGACAGACAGACAGACAGACAGACAGACAGACAGACAGACAGACAGACAGACAGACAGACAGACAGACAGACAGACAGACAGACAGACAGACAGACAGACAGACAGACAGACAGACAGACAGACAGACAGACAGACAGACAGACAGACAGACAGACAGACAGACAGACAGACAGACAGACAGACAGACAGACAGACAGACAGACAGACAGACAGACAGACAGACAGACAGACAGACAGACAGACAGACAGACAGACAGACAGACAGACAGACAGACAGACAGACAGACAGACAGACAGACAGACAGACAGACAGACAGACAGACAGACAGACAGACAGACAGACAGACAGACAGACAGACAGACAGACAGACAGACAGACAGACAGACAGACAGACAGACAGACAGACAGACAGACAGACAGACAGACAGACAGACAGACAGACAGACAGACAGACAGACGACAGACAGACAGACAGACAGACAGACAGACAGACAGACAGACAGACAGACAGACAGACAGACAGACAGACAGACAGACAGACAGACAGACAGACAGACAGACAGACAGACAGACAGACAGACAGACAGACAGACAGACAGACAGACAGACAGACAGACAGACAGACAGACAGACAGACAGACAGACAGACAGACAGACAGACAGACAGACAGACAGACAGACAGACAGACAGACA
>NW_023665653.1:322500-428762 GCF_014743375.2 Drosophila subpulchrella
CTCAACCCGCTCACCCATTAGGTCCCTCATGGAGCGAGGATCGGCAACCTCGCGCTCCAACGTCAGGACACGAGCATCCATTTGCTTTACTTCCCCGGAGATTATGTCCAAGCGATCCACAAGACGGCTGAGCATTCGCTGTTCAGCTTCCCGAACGGCTTACTCAATTTTCTCGGTTTGTTCCTCGAAGCAAGTCTTTAGGAGCTCTAGAAGCTGTGGCAAATTTACATCCGAGATGCGTTCGCTGGCAGTACTAGCATTGTTGCGGGTACGTTTAGTGCGTGGAGCAGAAGAACCAATGACTTTTTTTAAGTGTATTTATTGTTTGATTTGATTAAAATTAGTTGTATTTGTCGGTTGTGTTTGTATTGTATCTTTCAGATTTAATCTTTAAGTTTAAGTTGTAGCTTAGCTTGCAACCACTCACTGCTTTACCGACAAACTGCCTTATCGACAATAGCGACTAGCTGCTTTATCGGCGATAGCGTAGCTGATGGGGCAACCTTTTTCTCTCTTGCACTCCGAAGATGCTGCCGCACCGATTGTCTCCCACTGAAGGCGCACGCACAACCGCTCTTGTTGTTCAGCAAGAATTTATTTTCTGATTTACAGAGTCAACTTTGTTTATTAGCACTATGTTGTGTTGTTCGCGGATAGAGCTGGCGGTATATTACGCGGTTATAGGCTTTCTTGAATTTTATAAATGTTATTTTCCGTGGAATATTGTTTATTTTATAGACCGTTCAATAAAGCGACCGCACACGGGATAGTGTAAATGAGTTATTGGTTGCAGGTAAATTCATAGGGGTCTGGCCAGACCCGGGTGTACAACCGAAGGTTTTAGAAAAGGTGTACAACGGAGGGTTAATGAGTTGGGTGTCATCGAGGGGAGCAAAAGCCCGTGGAGCAATCGCACAACAGTAGTGTCGAAGCCAGGGAAAGACTGGTTCCGTCTGGATGCCCGGAAGTTGAACGCATTGACCATTGAGAATGCGTACCCTCTGCCAAGTATTAAAGGAATCCTCTTTAGGATAGATCAGACGCATTACATCTCCAACTGGATGACAGAAGCAAGGAATACACTGCGTTCTCGGTTCCAGGCAGGCCTTTATACCAGTTTCGAATGATGCCATTCGGGCTGTGCAATGTGGCACAACGCTTGGTGCGGCTCATGGATCGGGTGATACCAGTGGAGCTCAGATCCAACGTCTTCGTATACTTGGACGACCTGCTAATCCTCGCTCCAGATTTTCAGACGCACTTGAAACACTTGCGTGGAGTAGCCCACAGTCTGAAACCAGCCGGATTGACCATATGGTTAAAGAAGTCGAAGTTTTGCTTCAAGTCTTTGACTTAGCTAGCGTTTATAGTCGAAGGTGGACAGCGGATCCAGGACGGAGACGAGCAGCCTATCACGTTCTTCTCGGCCCAGATGAGCAAGCACCAGGTGAATTACTGGGTCACGGAAAATGAGTGTCTGGCTGCCATCCTAGCCAATCGAAAGTTCAGGCCGTATGTGGAAGGGATGCCGTTAACATGTACAACTGATCACGCCAGCCTAAAGTGGTTGATGACGATGAAGGATCTGTCCGGACGACTCGCAAGGTGGTCTCTCCAGCTGCAGGGCTACGATTTCAGCATTGAACATCGCAAAGGCAGAGAGTCGCCGACACTCTATCCCGCATCATCGAGGAGGTCCTGATAGATCCGACAGAGTTACTGGGATTCGAGACGACCGAATTTGGTGCAGAGGATTACACGGAGTTAGTGCAAGACGTGAAGTCCAACAGGGAGCACTTACCGGACCTCAAGGTGGACGGCGCACAGTGGTTGATTTCATAGGCCAAAAATAAAAAACAAAAGTCTGAAATTGGTGATTTTTTGTCTTAAAAATATTTCTTAACAGAGCAATAAAACGTACGGTAATTTCATTTTTTGTCTCTCTAATTTGTAGGCGTTACGACTAGGGAGAGAAGTGCGACAAAAAAACACGTCCACGTTACAGCGAACGAAGCTTAAATATTAGCTGCCACGAAAAAATTAATGTCGCGTCCAATCGTCGTAAAATAAAATGAATATTGAAAATAAAGGTATCTACTATAAAACTGAGTAATTTTTATGTCATTATGTGCTGTGTTATTGTGTTAAAATTAGTGTTTTATCAGTGACCTGTCGAGTGGTGTATTTTTGTATATATATAGATTTCAGATAAAGAAAAAGTTGTGAATCCCGTCTTACCCTTTGATGAAACTATTTTATTAATACTAGTGAATGTTTTCTTAGTCTATGTTTTAAATTTGAGCTGCAACTTTTTGCAACTTTCTAACTTATACGCTCTTTTGTGTTTGTGCCTATTTTGTGTTTTGTTGTGTTCGTCATATTCGTTTGTGCTTTGAAATCTCAATTGGTCAATAGAGGTGCAGAAAACATCGCTTTTCCGATGTTTTAACAGGAAACATCGATGTAAAATCGATAAACATCTCTATTGCTCATTTGTGAATTTTTAAATTCATTTTTTAAATATTTAAAAAATTTTTTTTTTAATATATAGGCAATTCATAAGAGTGCAAACTATCACGCTTAAGTATTTTTGAGATGTGGTGCTCAGTAATAGGTTTAGTTGCTGAAAAGGCTAAACAAGTATATGACGACCTAAAACATAGATTTCAATCTGATGGTTACGAAATTATTGAAAATTGGAGTGCTATCAGAAGAAGCCGCGGAGTCAAGGAACAAGGACGTTAAGATGTACCGACTCAATCATACACGTAATATAATTATTAATATATTTCGTCTGCAAAACAGACTCTTAACGATTTGCTTGCCTATGCGTGTGAATGTATACCAATACATACGCAAAAGACCTTTTGCTCCACTGAACACCCCTGCAAGCATTTTCTATCGCGGAAGGCACTATTAAGTGACTTCTAGAAGATGAAAACGATCGTCCGCGATATCGCATTCGGATCGCGGAAGTGACTCCCGTCGGGAAGAAATGTGCCACTTCGGCGACACTTCTCGAAGTCACTTCTGCGTTACTTCTGGAAGTGTCGCCAAAGTGGCACATTTCTTCCCGACGGGAGTCACTTCCGCGATCCGAATGCGATATCGCCGAAGTAACTTCTGGAAGTGTCGCCTTAGTCACTTATGGAAGTCACTCAAAAGTGACTTTACATATGCTTGTAGAAGATACCTAGAAGAGTCTTTCCCAATTGGAAAATCTTGAATAAAAACATATTTTTTTACTTTTAATATTTTGCATTTATTTTTTGTATACGTGCTTTGTCCGCTTGTATACACGGTCCCTGGCATGTAGGAAATTTTGCTGAACAATGTTATTTAGGTCCAGCTCCGTCGACATAAGAAATTTATTAATAACCATTTCTAAAAGAAACAGAAACAAAAATTGTTCTTTGTTCAGTCAAAGTAAAAATAAAGTAAAATACATTACCTTTTACAATGAAATATGTTGAGAATCGTTGGATGCTGGGTTTCTCCGCAGTTACACACCAAGTAATGTCCACAGCTAGCTTGTCCTTAAAAATGTTTGAGTAATCTTACAGCTCACGATAAGCACGTAATTTCGCACGCTTTGTTGGGGGGACATTTAAATATGTTTAACAATTAAAAACATTTAGAAAGAAACAAAGCTATATTTTTAAAACGCACAAATTTGATACAAAACCGCACTGTCCACAGACAAATCACGCAACGAAATGACGCTCGGGCGAAAAATAACGGCGTGGGTCAAAAGGAAGACCCAAAAAATTTTTTGAAAAAAAGGGGTAACGGAAAATTACCGCGACCTCCTTTTATCGCGTGCTTTACCCACTACTATCGTCTTTCTATCGCGCAGAAGTGTCTTAGAAGTTACTTCTTCGTGATCCCGACCCTTTTTGTTTTTGTAAAATCTGTACTATCGCCTTTATATCGCGCAGAAGTGTCTCAGAAGTTACTTCTTCGCGATCCCGACCCTTTTTGTTTTTGTAAAATGTGTACTATCGTCTTTCTATCGTCCAGAAGAGACTTGGAAGTTACTTCTTCACGATATATGTGTATTTTGTTTTTGTAAAATGTGTTCTATCGCGTTTCTATCGCGCAGAAGTAACTAAGAAGTGACTTCTGGACGACAGGCGATAGAAATATCGCCCTTTTGCTTGCAGGGACGACAAAACGGTCTTGAAACAACCAGAACATATCAGAATAGAAAAAAAGGTTTCGCTCTGAGCGCGAGCGAGCTCATTCAAGAAACCATAAATCGGTTGCTCTCTGAGTCTTTTCGTAAAGAGTCAGGAAAAGGAAGTTATTTGCAGACAACGAGAAACGATCGACAGTTATTGGCGAGCTCTGATCATTACTAATTTACGTTATTATCAATGAATTCCTCGTGCACAAATTCCCTTTTGCATTCTATTTTTTTTTAGCTTTCTCTTTCAATTTTTTGTATCATTAAAAAAACTATACACAATCGAAAAATTTCGCTTACCACTCGGAGGTTTTACGACTATATATATAAAAAAAAATATATTTTTTGCATTGTTTTATTTAATTTAAATTCAAAAAGCAACTATATATTTGAACAACCTGTTTATACCCGTTACTAGTAGAGTAAAAGGGTATACTATATTCGTCGGAAAGTGTGTAACAGGCAGAAGGAAGCGTTTCCGACCCCATAAAGTGTATATATTCTTGATTAGGATCACTAGCCGAGTCGATCTAGCCATGACCGTCTATCCGTCCGTGCAAACTCTGAGATCTCAGACACTATAATAGCTAGAAAGCTTCTCTTGAGCTTGTTGTGCAGCGGTAGTCTAATTTTGGAGTGTGCCACACAAACACTAGCGCCCGCAAAATTCCGTAACGCTAAAACTGTATAACACCAACATTTTGTAAAAACTAAAATAAAGCCTTGTTCGTAATATCAATTCCCATCTACATGCCAAAAATTTTTCAAATCGGACCATTCGTTTAAAAGTTAAAAGCAAATAAGGTGCGCAATCTTGGAGACAGTCTCTATGCATATCTCAATATCCTTCGCACTTCCCTTAGCTGAGTTACCGATGTTTGATAATCGGTGACATCAACTATAGATTTTTTTTTTAGCAAGGTAAAACCAATTTGACCTTTTAAGTATTTATAACACCTTCCTCGCCTTTAAATGGTTTTATCTATAAGCTTGGTACTTACATCGATGAAAACCGCGAGCTAACCATAGGAATGAGCGAGAATACGCGGCTAGCGCTTTTCGCCGGGTCTGTTTTTCAGCGCGGTACTCAGATGAGCTATGGAAATACTAGAAAAAATACCAGATTTAGCGAGTGAATTTCGATGAACGCCGATAGCTGCTTTAACGATGGCGTGGGAAAGATGGCGAAGCATCCGTGGGACGAGAAGGAAGCTTTAAACTACTATTTAACATAAATAAAAACATTCGTTGTACATTCCTTTTATTTAAATATAATTTCTTATGTACCAGCAGACTTCTCCTTTTTAAATTTCACCAATTGATTTGTTTTTCGTTTGGCTTGTCAGTAAGACCATGCTACATGCGTTGCGGGTGAACTTTGAAAACTTCGGTCACACTACAAAGAATAACACTTTTCGACTAGTGAAACTCTTAGCCGATCTCAGTACTAGGCTTTAGATAAAACAGGTCTTGCCAAGAAGGACATAAGCTGGAGGTTGGTCAATTCCTTAAAAAAAGAGCATATTAATATTTCATGATGAGATCAATTGCTGGGTTTTGAGACGTTGGAAGGCTTTTTGCGTCTGCACCAACAATAATTTCCTTGTAAAATTCTTAATAAAAACACTAGAATACTGAATCGCTTTTCGTGTGCGGTCCCATTTTCCGCTGATGCCAGTTGTAGCCATTTTTCTGTCTTTTATTTATAACAAGTGTATTTCTTATAAAAAAAAAAGTCGCTGAAGCGGAATTCGGTTGCTGAATCGTAAACCCCCTCTGTGTGTATAGGGCACAAGGTTTGTCAAACTTGGATGACGGACTAACGTGAAATTTTCGGAACGGAAAACCTTATGAACAACCCGTTCAATGGATGGTCGATGGTGAATAGATGGAGGATATTAATAACCAACATCCAACCAGCTCTCTAGCTATAATAGTACGAGACTATAATCCGAGCGATGGTGAAATATATATTGACGATTCATTAAATATAATCTAATTGTAAATATGTATGCATATTATATTTTAATTTATTTTCCTGTTTAATATGAAATAAATGCATTATTAACGAAAAATAAACACCCTATTTAAAAAAAAAATGGTTTACTCATGTTGCTAATATAAGCTATCACTGAGAAATCCAAAACTACGTTCGCCCTTGGCCTGCTTGGCCTCAATCGCAGAAAACAGTTTTTCGCTCGATTGGGTCATGTGTTGAATCGAGACAGTTTTCTTCCTAGATATAAGTTCTAGGACTCTAAGTAAGTTCTGCAATAAATCCTAGTACTCACATCGACGAAAACCGCGAGCTAACCATAGGAGTGTCTCGTTATCAGCGCGGTACTCAGATGAGCTAAGGAAGTACCAGAAAAAATACCAGATTTTGCAAGTGAATTTTGATGAACGCCGTTAGCTTTAAACTACTAACATACATAAATAAAAACATTCGATGAACATTCCTTTTATTTTAATTTCTTTGTGCACCAGCAGACTCTTCTTTTTAAAATTGCTTTAATTGAATTGCTTTCCGTTTGGCAACAAACCCAGCTGCTTCACAGTAAGACCATGACACATGCATTGCGCGTGAACTTTGAAAACTTCGGTCACACTGAAGAGAATAAGATATTTCGACTAATAAAACTCCTAGCCGATCTGAGTACTAGGCTTATGCCTGCAGCTTGTTTAAATTGTACCAAGATCACTGCAAAAAAGTGTTAGCCGTGGGTCAACATAATAACTCGAAGTTTACAGACTAGTTACATTATGTTGGGTTACCTATCGATTAAGCAAGTAACTAGATTAGACTGGGTTAACTTCATATCTTGATTCTAGGAATGGGCACTATCCCACTGAGTGCTTATTCGTTTAGCTCAAATTTGACACGAAAATATACGATACAAATTTTGATTAAGCCATATAAGCTTTTTTTTAACCCCATAACTTCACCTAATTGTAAATAGACTTTAAAGTTGGGCATTGTCCAACTTCGTGCACTTATCTCAAAATTGTCACAAAAAAAAACACACCACTATCTATAATATATTTTATCATCCGCATAAGAAACCCCATTTGGCTTGGACTGCGTTCAAAGTACATACATAAGAAACAAGGAAGAACGCTGTAGTGGATTACCTCGACTATCAGATACGCGTTACTCAGCTTAAGGGTCCAAAGGGAGGTGGAGATATGCAAGCAGCAAAGCAAAATTGTAATGCGCCATCTACCCGCTACCTCAATATGTGGTTATGTGGGCGGCAGACAGACTTAAGCGTTATGGGCGTTATAGTGGGCGTGGCAAACTTTTTTTTTGGACAATCGATAAGTACTGATGAGACTGACACATTTCAACTAAAATTTGTTTGCTAGCATGAAAATTGTGGGCGCTACAGGTTTGGAAGGTTTGTGGGCGTTAAAGCGGGCGTGGCATATTCGCGTAACAAACTTGCACTGCGTACAAGGCTACGAAATCTAAATCTGAAATCCCAATTCTCTATCTTATTTTCCGAGATATCAGCGTTCATATGTACGATTTTTTTAACTTTGTGGGCGTTTAAGTGGGAGTTGCAAACTTCTTTTTAGGTCAATCGATAGGTGTTGATAAGAAAAATACATTAAAGTTTGAATTTGTAGTTTCCGAGATCTCAGCGTTTATACGGACAGGCGGACAGACGGACAGAAGGACATGGCTAGATCGACTCGGCTAGTGATCCTGATCAAGAATATATTGTAACGAACTGATTTTGTTGGTCTGCTCGCTACGAGATTCGTGCGGCTAGCTCAGAAGATTGTGTGTTCGTCCCACCAAATTTTTATGACGTGACTGCCCGTAGATCAGTAAGAAAACAAAGGGTTCGAATGGTAACAGTGGGTTTTATTCTCGTGTTGTTGATACAGTGGGTGTGTGGCTGGGCTGGCTTCGGTATCTCCTTGCTCTGGTTCCTCAGGGTGCTGATGTTCCTCGTCCTGGCTCGTCGACGCGGTAACTTGACGACCGCTGGCACCTGTGTCTCGGGATGCTCGTAGTGGCCCGCCTCTGCTCGCTTGCCGACGCGCTGCCTCGGGGTCGGTTGTCGCGCCTTAGACTCGCAGACAGTTCGGCCTTGCGGGCTTAGGGAAGCGTCACCGTTCTCAGACTAGGGTGAACAGGTCTTGCTCTCCAGGGCAACGCCTTTCGAGGCAATACCTGTCCCTTTCTCTGACCCGGACGGTCCCGCTAGGTTCTTGGTCAGGTCGCGCTGACAGTCAAGGCTAACGCCAGGAAGCTGCCTAGCAGTTCACTTTGCTTTACGCTTAGCGCAGATGAACGTTCCACCCGGCTTCACCCTAATGCTTGACGTCCGCGAGGCTCCTGCGCTCCCCAATGAGCTCCGCGCGGCGTTGGTGACGTGGCTGCCGGTGATGTCTGCTGGTGACGCTGCCGATGTCCTCTGCGCAGTTTCTTGTCTTGCGTGTCCTTGGGCAACCGCCGTTTTGGGACTTGCAGAACCGCTGGGCTTCTCCAGGACAAGGTAATCGCAGGGCTCTTCAGGACAACGCCTCTTGAAACCACAAATCGATCCACCGCTCGTCCTTCGCGCCAGGTTCTGCTTGGTCAGGCAAGGTACGCAGGGTCTTAGAACACTTTCCCCCGAGCTCACGGTTCCTCGTCGCAGGTCTCTTTCGCTTGACTCTGACAGACACACCGGGCGATTCGCCAGGGTGTGGTCGTGGCAAAGTTGGAAACCAAACGCCTTGACTTAGTCATGTGATGCCTTCCGGACCTCAGCCACTTGTGTCTCAATTCGGAAATTCCTAATGTCCCAATCCCAAACGTCTCGACGTAGCGATCTTGCTCCTTGTAGGCTTCCCAAGGCGCTGCTTCCGACGATTCGCCTTGTGGCTCCCTTGTAGTTTACTTAGTTGACTGACTGTTTACTTTGGTATCTTGACTGATCTTGATGGTTTGACTCCTCGTGATCGACTGATCCAGCTGCCAGCGCTCTGCCGCCTTATATAGGGCCTTCGGGAACCGTTATTTCCCTTTTACGCACGGCCCGCTGAATCTCTCCACTCCGCGTCCAAAGTCCGTGGTTCTTGTTTTACCCAATTGTGCTTTACGCACAGCTTCCAACCGAGGTTCTGCCCAATGCTGCCGTCCCGCTGATTCCCGTGATGCATGTGGCACGCCTGTGTGCCGCTACTCTGCCGAGATGTGGTACTTCTTCTCCCGGTACAAATTTCACGGCAGAGTCCAAAGTCCGGTGGAGTTCCGTTATCCCTTTATGCACACGGCACTCTTGCTCTGCCCGCCAAGTCTCCACTTTCTCATTCTCTGCTCCTTGATCTCCAAACTCTCTTATACTCAATCAATCCTTGGTCTCCAAACTCTCTTATTCTCCATCCTTTGTCTCCAAACTCTCTCATTCTCGATCATTGATCACCAAACTCTCTTCTTCTCCAACCGCTCCTTACTTGCGATGCTCCTGCCGATTCCCCCGGCGCTTCCTCGTTGCTCCGTCGATGCTCCCTCGACGCTTTTAACTCCGTTGAGTTCCTACAGCGCTGGTCGTCCTCCTCGTAGCAACTTCAAATCTCCCGCGCCGATATTTCACATGTTCCCACTGGGACATCGATATTCTTCGGCTATCGATCCCCAGCTCGCTGCTCATTGCTGCGTCCTACTCCTTTCCATGGTTCCTCCGTTCGGTCACATCATCCGTGCGTGATCGATGATTCATCGACTATCGATGCCGACGGCGAAGCGTTGACACCTGCTCGTTGCGGTATTTTCACCTTTTGCCGATATTTCCAGTATTTCTTGCTCCCATCGACTGCCACTATCGTCCAGTGACAATCGACCGCCTACAAATCGAGGCGCCCCCTTCCCTAGGCAATGGTGAATTGGCAAAATTGGATCTGCCCGTACAGCTTTTGGTTGGTTTGTCTTTATTTTCCATTTCTTTTCTCAGCTCCTACCAGCCTATGCCGTTCATTGTCCTTAATCCTAAGTACAATGGCCCCAGCTGTTTTGAACAGCGTTTGGCCTTCGTTTGCAGCAGGGCTTTTCTGCCCTTGGTAAGTTGCACTTTTGGTCGAACCGGAATTTACTTTTCTTCGATCGATACTTGTCGATACTTCATCGCCTCTTGTGTCTATGTCTAAAAATACCAAAGAACAAAATTCGCAGCGGAAAAGATCTCCGGAGTGACCACGCTCATGCCTCTTGAGAAGATTTTCAGATCGGAATTCTTCACTGCAGGAGGAACATTTCATCGGATTCGTCTCACGATTATGGGTAAGCATATGCCGTTCGAGGCTGGAATTACTACAAAATGTTTGAAGGCAGATATGGTATGTTGGTTTCTTGGCCCGTCCATTTTTTTGATTTCTGATCTGTATTACTACTACTATTTCCATGAAACCAATACTTCGCGCAGTACGGTTTGTAACGAACTGATTTTTTTTCCTATTAACTGTTGGTGCGATACGTGTTTCTGTCTTTTGTGACCGGCTGGATACGGTGTAGATCTGATTCTGCACCGTCCTCTTCCTTTCCTCGGGTAACAACTAGACGAGTTCGTCCGGCGCATTCCGTATAGAATCTCTGGTGTGTGTCTGGACTGCGAGACTTGTGTTGCTTGTCTCCCTCCGCGCATACTTCCTTCTACGTGGCGTTATCGGTTGACTCTGGCTCGCGCTCTACGCTGAAACCGTTGCCTCGTCGTCGGGGTCAGCATTCACCCTTTATATCCTATCCTTATGATTGTCCTTCCTGCGTGGCGTGTGGATGACTCTCGTTTAGGCCTGACGCATAATGGCCTCGCAGTCTGGATCAATGTGAAATCCTAGTGTTTATCTTGACGCTTAATCCTGTTGCCTTGTACCTCTTGTAAGTTATCTGATGTGTCTGCCGCCTGCTCGTTTCGTTGCTGCTTAAGCTCGCCAACGTGAACGCTCTGTTCTTTCTTTGACTGTGTGTGGTGTATTTTGTAGATCATCGGAGAGACGAAATCTACAACCTGCCAGCCATCGTACCTCGGGGCTAGTTTCGCAGCGAATCCTTCAGCCACTTTGGACAGGTGATGTTCCATTGTCCATTGCCTCCTTCTCAGATTATAGTGTCTGGCTTGGTGCTGGGATGCCTTTTCCATATTTCTTCGTACGATCTCAAATACCTTCCTCAGTTTGTTGGCGTTTTCTCCCGGGGTCTCCGTAGTTCGTCCAGTGCCTATGGTTTCCTTATCATATAGGCTGCTGGGTAGATGCGGTTCCCTGCTTTGGGTAAGAAACTCCGGTGTATGGCCAGTGGATTCCGATGTGCATTTTTCGTCCCAGTTTCTCTGGTCCTGCCCTGCGAATTGCGCAATCATGGTCTTGACTGTTTTGTTTGCTCGTTCGGTCAGATTCTCTTGTGGTGTGTATGGTGCGGTGTATTGTTACCTGATACCCATCTCAGCCAAGATACGGCTTGCAAACTGTACTCTGTTGTCCGTTATGACCACCTTCTAGAGCCACTCTGCTGTCGCACTGCGCAGGGGTACCAGGTCCGTCCATTTCGAAAATCTGTATATCATGACCAGCACCATTTGGTTGCCGTGCTTAGATCTTGGTAGGGGTCCAACGAAGTCTGCACATACCGTGACCCATGGATCCTCCGGCACTTGGGTCAAAATCTTCCCATTTGATTGGGCTCAAACTGCATGCAAGTTATATGACACATTATTTAGGAGCTCTTACTCAATTTATAAACAACTTTGAGCCGAGAGCTAATTTCCAAAAACCTCTGACAGACCCGAGATAAATCCGTGGTCAGCTATTTCTGTCAACCAGGCCTCCAAATCATTCCCACCCAGATCAATTTCACGCAGTCCGCATCAAACGGATGCTGTAAACATGCAAGCCGATATTGTAAACATCGGAGTCTCAAGCGAGCCCTGAGTCCGCTAACGTTAACAAAAGACCCCCAAAGCGAGCCCCGAGTACGCTAACGTAAACAAAAAGATCCCCAAAGCGGTACCTAAACTCCGCTAATATAAACACCAATTTCCGGCCAAGATTGGACTTCAAATTTAATTGGCAAATTGCATCATCCTATTTTCCGACTCTATTGAGTCTTTCTCTTTATCAATTTTTGGGGATAAAATCTCTTAAGCCGAGGTTTGATAATTGATCATTGAACTAGAGCAGTGGTCGGCAGCGGCCTATCTAGTGAGCATAGGGAAGTGTTCTGCCCATCCTCTGCTCGCTCACGTATAACGTAGATGTTCGTATGACTTCGGCATGGGTCTTCGGGTCTTTTTTTTCTCAGCTTCGGCGCACTTTTTTGCTGCTGTGGCAGAGAATTTCAGTGCAAAACAGAGAAACGTCAGGCGTCAGAGCGCTGCGCGCCAACTTCGTGTTTTTTACACTCACACTAATGCAAGGCAAACTTGTGATGGTATGTGTGTGCCGACCACTGAACTAGAGATTAGGCAGTCCGTTTTTGAGATCCGAATCGAGCAGTAGAACAAGTCGAGAAAAAGTAAAGAGCAGTGAATGAAAGCGTTATGGGCGTTAGAGTGGGTGGATCAATCGATAGGTATTGACGAGACCAATACATTTCAGATAAAATTTTTTATCAAGCATGAAAATTGTGGGCGCCACAGGCTTGGGCGGCTTGTGGGCGTTAGAGTGGGCGTGGCATATTCGAATAACAAACTTGCGCTGCGTACAAGGCTACGGAATCTAAATCTGAAATCCCAATTCTCTATCTTTGATAGTTTCCGAGATATCCGCGTTCATACTTACGATTTTTTGAAGTTTGTAGGCGGTTTGTGGGCGTTAAAGTGGGTGTGGCGGTCTACTGAAACAATCTTGCGCTGCGTAAGAAGCTCAGGTATCTGCACGCCAAATCTCAATAGCTTAGCTCTCATAGTTTCCGAGATCTCAGCGTTCATCCGGACAGACAGACGGACAGACGGACATGGCTAGATCGACTCGGCTAGTGATCCTCATCAAAAATATATACACTTTATGGGGTCGGAAACGCTTCCATCTGCCTGTTTCATACCTTCCGACGAATCTAGTGTACCCTTTTACTCTACGAGTAACGGGTATAAAAAGACATTCAAAGAAAACAGGATGAAGGGCAATCCCTCGCCAAATATAAACATTGGAAAAGAAAGAAGACCACAAATTAAAAATCGAAAAAAGAAGCAAGACCCCAAGATAAAATCGGAAAACCAATAAAGGAAGGTTGACCCCAAGCAGGATCATCAACAAAGAAAAGGACGACCCCAACAGGATCAGAAAACAACGAGAAGAAAAATAAGGAGGACGATTCGTGAGCGATACTATCATTATTTTATTGTTATTATTATTATATAAGAAATTTGTAAGAAAAGAAATATAAATATACAAAGTGGAAAAATTAATTTCTGATTTCGAAAAAATTATCAAAATGTCAGAACCCTCAACAAGCCAGACTGGAGCAAATAAAAGACTCCACATGAATCCGCCTCAGGAACATACAAACCATCAGGCAATAAGAAACAATACAATGTTAAATGTAGGTGATTTAATTAAACAAATTGTAAATTTTGAACTAAATCCATTAAAGGAGGAGATCGCAAACTTAAGATTGCATCTTTCTTACAAAATTAAAACGGTTGAGGATTATCAGATAGAGATTGTATATCCAAATATCAAGTGCGACACATCTTATGAGATCATCAATCTGTTAGGGAATATAAAGGTGAAGAAGATAAATATGTAAGCTGGAGAGAATCAGCTGAAATAGCCATGGGGCAATATGCCAGAGGGAGTGAAAGATTTTATTCTACCTTATCTATATTAAGAAACAAAATAACAGGAATGGCAAACGATGCCTTAATCCATAATGGTACGGTATTAAATTTCGATGCCTAATGGCCAGACTTGACTTTGTCTTTAGCGACAAACGTTAATTCATATTATTGAACAGGAATTAAGTGTATTGAGTCAGGAAAAATGATCCATAATGGATTATTATGGTATAGTTAATAGAAAATTTACTCTACTAATTAATAAAACTATTATGACCCACTGTAGAAACAAACCGATAAGAGCGGAAATGAATGAGAAACATAGGAAGACAGCTCTTAGAGTTTTCATTACCGGCCTCAACGGCCAAATTTCAGATACTATTTTCTTAATGAATCCACCTGACCTACCAAATGCAATGGTCATAGTTCAGGAATTAGAAAGCAACAACATGAGAGCTCATTTCGCAAATAGTTTCTCAACTACTCAAAGAAAACATAGTGAGCCAAACTCTGGTAGAAATGTTCAAACACATTTCAACCACAAGCCAAGACAACAAAACCATAATTACAATAACTAGCGAAACAATAATAAGTTTAGGTTTAATCATGACAACAACCAGAACAAAAATACTTATGGATATTATAATCAGAATAAAAATAATTCTTTGAACCAGGGTAGATTTTATAATAACCAACAAAATCCGTGGAACACCCATAGGCAGCCACAAAATAAGCCAGAACCAATGGAGGTAGACGAGTCTATCCAGGTTCAGAATAGGGCTAGCAACGGCTATAATCAAAGCTATAATAAATATCAAAATAATAATTATAGCCAGAACAAGTGGGATCAAACTAAAACATTTGAAACCCAGAACACTCATAAAAAAATACCAACTGGAACTGTTAACCAACCGGCTGACAAGACGATGAGACGAAACAACATTGAGGAGAACCATTTTTTAGATAAAAGTCAGGAGTAGACTTATCCTACTTAATTAGAAATGACCCGAAAAAAAATAAAAAATTAAAAATATTAATTGACATGAATGAGCTTCCAATATACAAAAGAGTACCCACAGTGAATGGATATTCAATAATTAGATATTATCATATGATAAGTATTTTTGATACGCGATATACTTTTTATTAAATAGAAAGGCTAGACTCAGACTTACTGGTCGGCTATAACCTATTGAAAAAATAGGAGCTGTAATTGATACAGCTAAGGGAGCTACAAAATATAATGAAATAGAAGAAAGATTAAATTATGATAACGGAAACATTTTCAACCAACATTCTTTAACAAAAGAACACACAATTCTTCCATTAAAAGAAAGAAATACTTTGATGAAAGGGCTGAAATCAGATCCGAATCTGAAATGGGTAATCAAAGCGAATTTAGTTTGGGATATACAAATCCTGAACACGCTGTCTTTGAAAAATCCGACAAAAATAATAGTTTGGAATTCAAAAATTCCGAACACGCCGTCGTTGAAATATCCCACAATCAAAAAACAAACAACATTAAAGAATCATCTGCAGATCAAAGAACGGATTTGGAGAATGAAATATTAAATATTATCAATGAACAGCACTTAAAAATAAATATGCAGATTCCTTTTAGGACAGATATCCGCGGTGAAATAAACACCGTAAGTGATAGGGCCATTTACAGCAAAAAATACCCTTATGCTCTATCAGCTTCAGATTTTGTAAGTTCTGAAATAAGTCGAATACTAAAAGAAGAAATTATAAGGCCAAGTAGAACACCTTATAAATCCCATGTACTAGTGATACCATATAAGGGTTTCAATGAAGACGGAACTCCAAAACTCAGACTCGTAATTGATTATAAAAAACTTAATGAAAATACTATACCTGATAGATATCCAATGCAGGACCCTTCAGAGATTTTGTCAAATCCTGGAAAAGCCAAATACTTTTCAACAATTGACTTGGAATCTGGATTTCATCAGATTCTCATGAATGAACCAGACATTCAGAAAACATCATTTTCAACAAATAATGGGAAATACGAATTCCTAAGAATGCTTTTCGGTTTGACAAACGATCCTAGAATAAAAAAAAACATATCATGTTTATATGGATGACATAATTATATTTTCAAAAACAATTGAACAACATCACAAAGATTTAATTGTCATTATTAAAATTTTGCTGAACGCAAACATGAAAATTTCGATTGAAAAATCAAAGTTCTTTAAATTAGAAACAAACTTTCTCGGTTACGTTGTTTCTCACAATGTGATCAAAACCGATCCCGAAAAAATGTTTACAATTGTAAAATATCCGATTCCTAAAAATATTCGAGAGCTTAAAAGCTTCCTAGGCCTTACAGGATGTTACAGAAAATTTGTGCAAAATTACGCAAAGATAGCTAAACCTTTAACAAAATATTTAGAAGGCCATAACGGCAAATTATCAAAAAAAGCATCACGTAAAACTTTAATACAGTTTGATAATTCAGCTGTAAGAGCTTTTAACTAGCTCAAAGAAAATTTAATTGCACAAGTAGAACTAGTACAGCAGGACTATAATAAACAATTTACCCTAACAACTGACGCATCTGACTAAGCAATTGGTGCTGTTCTTTCTCAGGAAGGAAAACCAATTACATTTATTTCAAAAACTCTGACCAAAACCGAACAATTATACGCAACAAATAAAAAGGAACTTTTAGCCATTGTATGGGCTTTTAAAAATCTTCAAAATTACTTATATGGGGTTAACAACATCGAGATCTATACCGATCACCAACCTCTTTTATTTTCCAAGTTAATAACTTAACGGAAAGAAATGAATCGGTCTCAGATCAAAATACTCAGCATTCAGCATAGAGTAGCTTTGAGAATGTTATACAAGAAACCCGAAAACCCTTAAACCAGTTTAAGCAACAATTGCGAATAGCAACGGGGAGGTATACAATACATGAGTCGAATAATGTATTCGGAAATACTAGACATATAATAGAGTATGACACTCCTGAAAATTTAGTATAAATCTTAAGGGAATATATTCTACCCAATATAACAATAGGAGTTCACTGTACTCAAGAATATTTTTACAGAATTCAAAAACCGCTTAAGGACAATTTTATAAATACATTTTTATACACTAAGACATTTGTCCAGGATGTCGAAAACGCTGAGGACAGATCGATCTCTCATTATCACAGAAACTCATTGTAGAGCTCATAGAGGGCTTGATGAAAATTATAAACAAACAAGAATGGAAGTTAGCTTCGGCAAGCCGAAGCTTATATACCCTTGCAGCTATAATTATTAAATTTAAAAACACAAAAAATGATATTCCCAATAGTATAAGATAATATGTCAAAAAACACCGAAGCTATAATTTGATTCGTATTATTTTCCTACCAATTTTCCGATTGTTCTTATGGCAGCTATATGATGTTGTCGTCCGATTTTGATAAAATTAAATTCGAAATTCAGAACTAATTAAAAAATGTTATTTCTAAGCGTGGGAGGTTATATGTTAAAAAACATCGAAGTTATAATTTGTTTCATATTATTTTCCTACCAATTTTCCGATCGTTCCTATAGTCGTTCGATTTTGATAAAGTTAAATTCGAAATTCAGAAGTAATTAAAAAATGTTATTTCCAAGCGTTGGAGGTTATATGTTGAAAAACACCGAAGCTATAATTTCTTTCATATTATTTTTCCACCAATTTTCCGATCGCTCCTATGGCAGCTATATGATATAGTCGTCCGATTTCGATAAAATTTAATTCAAAATACAAAACTAATTAAAAAATGTTATTTCCAAGCTTAGGAGATTATATGCTAAAAAACACCAAAGATATAATTTTTTTAAATTTTTTTTTTCCGATTATTCCTATGGGAGCTATGTATAAGATATAGTTGGCCGATCCGGCTGGTTCCGACTTATATACTACCTGCAAAAGATATAAGACTTTTGGGAAAGTTTCAGCCCGATAGCTTTAAGACTGAGAGACTAGTTTGCGTAGAAACGGACGGACAGACGGACATGGCTAGATCGACTCGTCTATTCATGCTGATCAAGAATATATATACTTTATGAGGTCGGAAACGCTTCCTTCTGCCTGTTACATACTTTCCGACGAATCTAGTATACCCTTTTACTCTACGAGTAACGGGTATAATGATCAATATTGTTTGAAATGTGCGTTGATTTCTGCCTTTAAAATTGTTAATAGGAAATAAAATTAGATTTCACAGGGTTGACTTTCCCCCTTGAAGTAAAATTTATAAAATATTTCTTAAGCAAGAAAGAACGCTATAGTCGAGTACCTCGAATATCAGATACCCGTTACTCAGCTAAAAAGTCCAAAGGGAAATGGATATATGCAAGCAGCAAAGCGAGATAGAAATGCGCCACCTAACCGTGATCTCAATATATGGTTATGTGGGCGTTAGACAGATTTAAGCGTTATCGGCGTTGGAGTGGACGTGGCAAATTTTTATTGGTCAATCGATAGGTATAGATTAAAACAATACATTTCAGTTCAAATTGGTTTTTCAGCATGAAAACTGTAGGCAGAGTGGTCGTGGCACCCTGCTGGAACAAACTTGCGCTGCGCAAGAAGCTCATGAATCTACATACCAAATCTCAACTTTCTAGCTTTTGTAGTTTCCGAGAGCTCAGCGTTTATCCGGATAGACAGACAAACGGACAGACGGACATTGATAGATAGACTCGACTAGTGATCCTGTTCAAGAATATATTGTAACGAACTGATTTTGTTGGTCTGCTCGCTACGAGATTCGTGCGGCTAGCTCAGAAGATTGTGTGTTCGTCCCACCAAATTTTTATGACGTGACTGCCCGTAGATCAGTAAGAAAACAAAGGGTTCGAATGGTAACAGTGGGTTTTATTCTCGTGTTGTTGATACAGTGGGTGTGTGGCTGGGCTGGCTTCGGTATCTCCTTGCTCTGGTTCCTCAGGGTGCTGATGTTCCTCGTCCTGGCTCGTCGACGCGGTAACTTGACGACCGCTGGCACCTGTGTCTCGGGATGCTCGTAGTGGCCCGCCTCTGCTCGCTTGCCGACGCGCTGCCTCGGGGTCGGTTGTCGCGCCTTAGACTCGCAGAGAGTTCGGCCTTGCGGGCTTAGGGAAGCGTCACCGTTCTCAGACTAGGGTGAACAGGTCTTGCTCTCCATTCTCTCTGAATCTCTCCACTCCGCGTCCAAAGTCTGTGGTTCTTGTTTTACCCAATTGTGCTTTACGCACAGCTTCCAACCGAGGTTCTGCCTAATGCTGCCGTCCCGCTGGTTCCCGTGATGTATGTGCCACGCCTGTGTGCCGCTACTCTGCCGAGATGTGGTACTTCTTCTCCCGGTCCAAATTTCACGGCAGAGTCCAAAGTCTGGTGGAGTTCCGTTATCCCTTTATGCACACGGCACTCTTGCTCTGCCCGCCAAGTCTCCACTTTCTCATTCTCTGCTCCTTGATCTCCAAACTCTCTTATACTCAATCAATCCTTGGTCTCCAAACTCTCTTATTCTCCATCCTTTGTCTCCAAACTCTCTCATTCTCGCACATTGATCACCAAACTCTCTTCTTCTCCAACCGCTCCTTACTACGCGAATTCGCCGCGTGTCTGGTAAGCGGCCGGCCATCTGTTAATGCTGCTGCTGAGATTTGTGGGGAGTTATTCAACTCCTCACATTCCCCCCTTACTTCGGAAAACATTATAAGCTCGTTCCTAGACTCGGGCGTTTCCTTGCATATCCTAGCCTTCGAGTCCTTGCGATGCTCCTGCCGATTCCCCCGGCGCTTCCTCGTTGCTCCGTCGATGCTCCCTCGACGCCTTTAACTCCGTTGAGTTCCTACAGCGCTGGTCGTCCTCCTCGTAGCAACTTCAAATCTCCCGCGCCGATATTTCACATGTTCCCACTGGGACATCGATACTCTTCGGCTATCGATCCCCAGCTCGCTGCTCATTGTTGCGTCCTACTCCTTTCCATGGTTCCTCCGTTCGGTCACATCATCCGTGCGTGATCGATGATTCATCGACTATCGATACCGACGGCGAAGCGTTGCCACCTGCTCGTTGCGGTATTTTCACCTTTTGCCGATATTTCCAGTATTTCTTGCTCCCATCGACTGCCACTATCGTCCAGTGACAATCGACCGCCTACAAATCGAGGCGCCCCCTTCCCTAGGCAATGGTGAATTGGCAAAATTGGATCTGCCCGTACAGCTTTTGGTTGGTTTGTCTTTATTTTCTATTTCTGTTCTCAGTTCCTACCAGCCTATGCCGTTCATTGTCCTTAATCCTAAGTACAATGGCCCCAGCTGTTTTGAACAGCGTTTGGCCTTCGTTTGCAGCAGGGTTTTTCTGCTTTTGGTAAGTTGCACTTTTGGTCGAACCGGAATTTACTTTTCTTCGATCGATACTTGTCGATACTTCATCGCCTCTTGTGCCGTCGCAAGTAATTCATGTCTAAAAATACCAAGGAGAAGATTTTCAGATCGGAATTCTTCACTGCAGGAGGAACATTTCATCGGATTCGTCTCACGATTATGGGTAAGCATATGCCGTTCGAGGCTGGAATTACTACAAAATGTTTGAAGGCAGATATGGTATGTTGGTTTCTTGGCCCGTCCATTTTTTTGATTTCTGATCTGTATAACTACTACTATTTCCATGAAACCAATACTTCGCGCTGTACCGTTTGTAACGAACTGATTTTTTTTTTCCTATTAACTGTTGGTGCGATACGTGTTTCTGTCTTTTGTGACCAGCTGGATACGGTGTAGATCTGATTCTGCACCGTCCTCTTCCTTTCCTCTGGTAACAACTAGACGAGCTCGTCCGGCACATTCCGTATAGAATCTCCGGTGTGTGTCTGGACTGCGAGACTTGTGTTGCTTATCTCCCTCCGCGCATACTCCCTTCTACGTGGCGTTATCGGTTGACTCTGGCTCGCGCCCGACGCTGAAACCGTTGCCTCGTCGTCGGGGTCAGCATTCACCCTTTATATCCTATCCTTATGATTGTCCTTCCTGCGTTTCGTGTGGATGACTCTCGTTTAGGCCTGACGCATATTCCTGTGGCCCCGCAGTCTGAATCAATGTGAAATCCTAGTGTATATCTTGACGCTTAATCCTGTCGCCTTGTACCTTTTGTAAGTTATCTGATGTGTCTGCCGTGAAGGCTCCGTTCATTCTTTGACTGTGTGTGGCGTATTTTGCAGATCACCGGAGAGACGAAATCTACAACCTGCCAGCCATCGTACCTCGACCTGCTATTCAAAGGCAGCAAGTGGGAGTGGACTAGGGATGTCGGAAATATATCAAAATATGGATATATCGATATTTTTTCTCTCAAAAAAAATATTATCATTGCGATATTTTTTGGGCAAAAAAAGACGATTTTGACGATATTTTTTTATGATATTTCCGATTTTTTATGTATGGGCACTCTTAAGCCAGAAAGCAAAGTGAGAAGTGTATGTGAAAATGAGTGCGTCTAAAGATTTTTATACAGAATCAAATGCTACTTCTGCGAAATGCACATTGTTCAAAGCGTGGACACTCGGTGGAACTCGTGCTTGGATATGCTAAACGCGTTCGTTGCACTAGCTGACGAAGTGGCATTCGTTATTTTGAGTAGACGAACCTCAGGCAACTCACCAGAAATGCTCTCAGTGGAGGAGCTTAATATTTGTCGCGATTTTTGCCATGTTCTCCAACCTTTTAAAGAAGCCACTGATAACGTGAGCGGCGATTCTTACGTGACCGTCAGCTTAGTGATTCCTATGATTTCTATGATTAATACAAAATTAAAAGAAGCTAATATGGTTACCGCTGAGGGCATTCTAACAAAAGATACCCTTCTACAAATATCACAAAAGCGATTGAGTGGTTTGCTGCAGAATAACATACTCATGAAAGCCACAATGCTTGATCCTCGATTAAAAAAAATTTATTTCGATATGCCTCTTCACGTAAAAAATGTCACTGATGAAATCATAAAGCAGATGGTTGAAAAAAAGCAATCAGAAATATTGCCTTCGTCTGTAGAAGAAATGGTGTGTCGTTTGTGACTCCCGTAGTCGTATGACAGACCAGCATGTAACCGAACGAGTTTTTATTAAATCATTAAAAACAGATTTGTTTGCGAATTAATTAAAAACAAGTACAAACGTATGCAATTTCATGAATTTATAATTAAAAACAAGTACAAGTGTATGTAATTTCATGAATTATAATTAAAAACAATAAGTTCAAATGTGTGTAATTTCATGAATTATAATTATAAACAATAAGTTCAAATGTATGTAATCAGTATCTTTATAAATAAAATTGAAAACAATGGGCTGTGCCAAATCCTTAAAAATTTTGTTATTTTATTTATTTATTTATCTAGTGCTAACAAATAGTATTAAACTAAGCGCCAACAGTGTTTTTTTTTTTGGTTGTGGGTTTACTGTGAGATTAAATACATATTTACAAGATTATACTATTTATGGGATCCTTAGATTCTAATTGTATTTACATTGATGTTTATTTATATTTTGTGCATTGTTTTTGAACTTTTTAGGAACTTAATGATGTTGTGGGAGCTTGAGTTTGAGGGATTGGCTATTATTTTCTTATTATTTTTTATAAAAGACCCAAATGTACAGCAACATGACAACATTTTTCAAATTTTGCTGAACATTTAAAATATCAAAAAAATCGATATATCGATATTTTTTTATATTATTTCTTAATATCATCGTGTGATATTTTTCAAACAGCAAATATCATCGATACGATATTTTTTCAAAATCCAACAACCCTAGAGTGTACACTAGAGCACCAGATGGCGCTTGAGGAAGTATAGGCATGACTCGTGGCAGACCCGGTGCTAGCATGCCCGGACTTCAGTAGAACTTTCATCGTGCAAACAGACACTAGCGACTACGGCATCGGAGCAATACTGACCAAGGACACCGAAAAGGACGAAAGAGTAATCTCCTATTCGAGCCGAACCCTGAACGGCGCGGATAAATACTATTCAACAACGGAGGAGTGCTTGGCGATCGTCTAGGCAATTCGAAAGCTCAGGCAATATCTGGAAGGGACTTAACACCATCGAAACAGTGTTGAGGGAAAACCACGACGCGCCATCTGCGGGACACGTAGGAAGACGGAGGACAATTGCACGGTTGGCAGCCCGAGCCCAAGTAAAAAATGCGATACGTGCAAATTCAGTTTCTCACTTGTGAATTAATTAAAAAAATTTATTTTTATTTTTTATAATCACTTATTCAATATTACAATTTTTTAATAGGTCGAACTTATTTCATTCACTGCTCTTTACTTTTCTGGATTTGTTCTACTGCTCGATTCGGATCCCAAAAACAGACTGTCTGCTCTCTAGTTCAATGATCAATAATCAAACCTCGGCTTAAGAGATTTTATCCCCAAAAATTGATAAAGAGAAAGACTCAATAGAGTCGGAAAATAGGATGATGCAATTTGCCAATTAAATTTGAAGTCCAATCTTGGCCGGAAATTGGTGTTTATATTAGCGGAGTTTAGGTACCGCTTTGGGGATATTTTTGTTTACGTTAGCGGACTCGGGGCTCGCTTTGGGGATCTTTTGTTTACGTTAGCGGACTCAGGGCTCGCTTGGGACTCCGATGTTGACAATATCGGCTTGGATGTTTACAGCATCCGTTTGATACGGACTGCGTGAAATTGATCTGGGTGGGAATGATTTGGAGGCCTGGTTGACAGAAATAGCTGACCGCGGACTTATCTCGGGTCTGTCAGAGATATTTGGAAATTAGCTCTCGGCTCAAAGTTGTTTATAAATTGGGTAAGAGCCCCTAAATAATGTGTCATATAACGCCCCCATTCTAAATTGAATCGTCCCGATTCATTGGAACTGATGGGTATATTGAATGTAATTGATTGGTTAATTCGACAATGATATTTTCTTCTAGGTTATTTTCATTGTCGGGGATATTATTTATTTCATTATCGGAAATATTGCTTTCTGGTTCAATTTCTGTATGAATTTGCCATGGTTTATATATTAAAAATTTTTTGAATTTGATTATAACCATAATATTTAAATATATAAATGTAAATATGATTAATATTAACGTAACTGGTATTTGAGTTTGTTTAATTTGAATGAATGGATTTAGTATGTTAATATTATCAAATGAGAGTTCCGAATCATTAAATGAAATATTATGAATTTTAGTGGTGCAATTAAAGGTTTTAGATATGACCCATTTAAATGAGTGTCATTAACTGTATTTTCTTCATTTACAAAAATGGCTCCATCTTGGATTACATCTACATTTTTATTTTTTTCTCGGATTTTGTTACAAAAGGATTTTTTTCCATTTAGTAATCTGGTGAACTAAGAACCTTTTGGGTTAAGTGTACAATAATTATTAAATATTTCTGTCTTAAAATTAGACATTACATAGTACTAATTTCTACATTTTGCGACGTGATTATCAATTAATAATTTTCCATCATTATGTGAAATGGATCTTGAATTGTAAACGTCACAACGATCGGTAATAATAGGGTATTTAATGTAAATTATAATAAGATCTTGATGAATAGCGATTTTAAATTCAGATATATCTAAAAGGTCTGTTATAATTACAGGTCTATTTTTGTACTTATAAATTTCTGGTATATCATCATTGTTTAGAATTTTAGTACTAAATACATACATTTTGGCGAGTGTAATAGTGTCCATTAAATTCATAAGATCGTAAGTAAGCAAGCGCAGACTATATTTTCTGAGTGGAATTTCTTGATCTTTAAAGGCTGTTTTGAATTGTTCGGATAAAGATTTGATCTCTTTAAATATTTTAGAATTAATAAAAAAGTGATCGTTATTATTTTTTATTAAATCATCGATTTTATTTTGGACTGTTATTTAACCATCATGATCTGGTGTTCCCGCTATCCATTTCCAAATGGTGCCTAATGCCTCCTTTCGATCTACTGGGTATAATTTGAGAGATAAGTATTTTGATAATTTTTAAATCGTGGGATATTTCCCAAAGAAAATTCTTGCTGTCCTGACTCTTTAGACTCTTTAGATTAATTATATCTCTATAAAGGCTTTATTAGTTATATGAAAAAAATCTGCTTATGATTCATAAAAAATAACATCTTTGGTATCATTGTAAAGAAGGAAATCATGGTTCGTGTAATCCATAATTTCGGATTTGGCTGTAGCTACCAGCAATAATAAGTACATTATTGAAATCATTATCTGTAATTTGAAACAAATTATTTAATATTATCTTTATGAATCGTACGGTTTCTCTTATTTATAATAACTTTATTGGGGAGATTTATTGATATCTGAAATTTTTGTTAAAGGCGCGTTCGCCACTACTTTTTACCTCGTTAAGATGTGTTTTTGTTTGATATCAGAAGTTTTTTTTTGCACAAGAGTCTAAGTACCCCAATACCATGACTAGAAGTCGTCCCCATATGGCTTGGCTATTGAAAAACCAAACACACAGATTCTTTCCTTAGTTTTAAGATAATAAATATATAATTCTAAAAAATGTATAAAGACTATAATAAACTTTCACGTTCCACTTCGGCTAAACTTTATTCTAATAAGGTATGGGTTGTTTACATTCACATTCTAAAAAGAATGAAACATCTAATATGAATATTAATAGCACAAGTTCGGAATCTCAAGGGCTTTATAGTTTCAGATTCCAAGAGAAATTTCTCGTTTCTTAAATTTCCCGTCGAACTAGCGGGTTTTTCCAAAGTGGTAGAACAAATAGATCAAGTTTCCTATTTCGATTAGCATCTTGCAAGTAAAGGACCCTAAAACCATAACAGATTTTCCGTTTGAAAAAATCTAATAAGAATTTTTTTCATCAAATAGGTTTTTTTCTTGTTTACTCGAATAAGTATGAAATATTACGTATACGGAGCTGAAACGAGTTGCACCTTTTATCGATTAATATCTTCCAAACGGTAATTTTTAGGGCAAAAAGTGTTAAACATCAAAAGTTGAGGAATCTCAAGGGCTGTATGATTTAAAATTTAAAAAGAAATCGTTCGACTCAATTTTTAGAAAATAGTCAAAAAGTGGTTTATAAAAATAACTTTTATCATAACTCTAAATCTATTATATTCAGAAAATTTTACTATATGAAGAGTATTTAGCAAATTAATTTATCATTTCAGAGATATATAGCACGTTTCTGTAGCATTAGTTCTTTAGATACTATAAGCATTTTAAATCTTTTTTTTTTCCGCTAAACTAGCGGGTTTTTCCAAAAATTCGTAGAACAAACGTTTTCTATTTCAAGCTGTACACTTATAGGGTTTCCAAAACCCTTAAAATAAGATGGGATGCAACAAACCCACAAACAAAGGGACAAGCATTTTCATTTTGGGAAGAAGAAAATCTTGTTTCATGAATTACTTTTGAACGGGACATCGGATTTTAACAAATAAGGCGCGTATTCCCAGTAAGAACAAAACTATCTAAACAGCCGGGGGCTTCTAAATTTTTACTTTTACACTTTCGCCGCTTTTTCTCCCAAACAAATTTATATTTCGAAAGTCTTGGTATGCAAGTTTTTGCGATACCTTTCGATTGGTGTATCACTCGTTACGATCGGAGCACAATGGTAGATTTTCAATTCCGCGGCTATATATAGTAGTTGTCTTCGCACGCTCTCTTGCGCGCTTCGCCACTACGTGTACTGCCGTCCACAGTGATAATTTCGGAATAATCAATCAAATTAAGCTCATCTTTAATGCAGCAAGCAATTTCTGTTAAGGTAGAGAGTGCCATTTCTATTTGTCCGTTGGACGTAGGATCTGCAAAAAATAGAGATATCCCATTTGTTTGTGCAAAGGATTTAAATTGGGATGAAGGAAAACTTGGTTCGTTATCTATCATCAAAGATTTGGCTAATGGAAATTGTTGTAAAATTTCTGAAACTTTATTTCTTGGTATGCAAGTTTTTGCGATACCTTTCGATTGGTGTATCACTCGTTACGATCGGAGCATAATGGTAGATTTTCAAATCCGCGGCTATATGTAGTAGTTGTCTTCGCACGCTCTCTTGCGCGCTTCGCCACTACGTGTACTGCCGTCCACAGTGATAATTTCGGAATAATCAATTAAATTAAGCTCATCTTTAATGCAGCGAGCAATTTCTGTTAAGGTAGAAAGTGCCATTTCTATTTGTCCGTTGGACGTAGGATCTGCAAAAAATAGAGATATCCCATTTCTTTGTGCAAAGGTTTTAAATTGGGATGAAGAAAAACTTGGTTCGTTATCTATCATCAAAGATTTGGCAATTGGAAATTGTTGTAAAATTTCTGAAACTTTATTTCGAATACGAATTTATACAGGTAATGAATATAAGATTTTGGGCGTAATATATGTCAAGATGCAAATTTTCACCTTCTCTTTCTGGAATAGGTGCTTGACCGATAGGAATCTGTACTGGGTGTCTGTTGTGTTTGTTTTGATTGCAGAATGTGCAATTCTTTATTCTTTCTTTCTTTTTTATTTTTTGAGAAATGGAAAATGAAAGAGGTTGGTGATCGGCATAGATCTCGATGTTGTTGGCCCCATATAAGTAATTTCGGAGATTTTTAAAAGCCCATACAATGGCTAAAAGTTCCATTTTATTTGTTGCGTATAATTGTTCGGTTTTGATCAGAGTTTTTGAAATAAATGTAATTGGTTTCCCTTCCTGAGAAAGAACAGCACCAATTGCCAAGTCAGATTCGTCAGTTGTTAGGATAAATTTTTTATTATTGTCAGGCTGTACTAGTTCTACTTGTGTAATTAAATATTCTTTGAGCTCGTTAAAAGCTCTCACAGCTGAATCATCAAACTGTGTTAAAGTTTTACGTGATGCTTTTTTTGATAATTTGCCGTTATGGCCTTCTAAATATTTTGTAAAAGGTTTAGCTATCTTTGCGTAATTTTGCACAAATTTTGTGTAATATCCTGTAAGGCCTAGGAAGCTTCTAAGCTCTCGGATATTTTTAGGAACCGGATATTTTACAATTGTAAAAATTTTTTCGGGATCGGTTTTGATCACATTGTGAGAAACAACGTAACCGATAAAGTTTGTTTCTAATTTAAAGAACTTTAATTTTTCAATCGAAATTTTCATGTTTGCGTTCAGCAAAATTTTAATAATGACAATTAAATCTTTGTAATGTTGTTCAATTGTTTTTGAAAATATAATTATGTCATCCATATAAACATGACATGTTTTTTTATACCCGTTACTCGTAGAGTAAAAGGGTATACTATATTCGTCGGATAGTATGTAACAGGCAGAAGGAAGCGTTTCCGACCCCATAAAGTATATATATTCTTGATCAGGATCACTAGCCGAGTCGATTTAGCCATGTCCATCTGTCCGTCTGTCCGTCTGTCCGTCTGTCCGTCTGTCCGTCTGTCTGTCTGTCCGGATGAACGCTGAGATCTCGGAAACTATAAAAGCTAGGCTATTAAGATTTGGCGTGCAGATTCCTGAGCTTCTTACGCAGCGCAAGTTTGTTTCAGCAGAGTGCCACCCCCACTCTAACGCCCACAAACCGCCCAAAACTGTGGCTCTTACAGTTTTGATGCTAGAGAAAAAATTTTAACTGAAATGTATTGTTCTCATCAATACCTATCGATTGATTAAAAAAAAGTTTGCCACGCTTACTTTTACGTCCACAAACCGCCCACAATCTTCAAAAAATCGTAAATATGAACGTGGATATCTCGGAAACTATCAAGGATAGAGAATTGGGATCGCAGATTTAGATTTCATAGCCTTGTGCGCATCGCAAGTTTGTTACGCAAATATGCCACGCCCACTCTAACGCCCACAAACCGCCCAAGCCTGAGGCGCCCACAATTTTCATGCCAGATACAAGATTTTAACGGAACTGTACTGGTCTCGTCAATACCTATCGATTGACCCAAAAAAAAATTGCCACGCCCACTCTAACGCCCATAAGGCTTAAATCTGTCTACCGCCGATAGGTGGCGCATTTCAATATCGCTTTGCTGCTTGCATATCTCCATATTCCTTTGGTCCCTTTAGCTGAGTAACGGGTATCTGATAGTCGAGGTACTCAACTAAAGCGTTCTTCCTTGTTATATTTCTTTTCTTACAAATTTCTTATATAATAATAATAATAATAAAATAAAGATAGTATCGCTCACGAATCGTCCTCCTTATTTTTCTTCTCGTTGCTTTCTAATCTTGTTGGGGTCGTCCTTTTCTTGGTTGATGATCCTGCTTGGGGTCGTCCTTCCTTTATTGGTTTTCGGATTTTATCTTGGGGTCTTCCTTCTTATTTCGGTTTTTAATTTGGGGTCTTCCTTCTTTTCAAATGTTTATATTTGGCAAGGGATTGCCCTTCAGCCTGTTTTATTTGAATGTCTTTTTTTTATGATTTCGAAGATTTTTTGTTAGTTTTTGTTTTTAAACATTTTAATTAAATTCTTTTTCCATAATAACCATTGGGAAATTTCAATGAATTTTTCGTCACTTTTTTAATTTTTAAATTGTCCGAGCAGTGAATTTATGTTACGATCACTATTTTGTAATTTGAGATTTAAGGGGATTATTTCATTAATTATTTTCCACCTTAGTCTTTTTTTGATCAACACAAACCTTTTAATTTTTTTCCGGTTGTATAGAGTTTAAGGGGATTGTTGCATTTATTAATTTCCACCTTATTTTTATCAACACAGGCTTTATATATTCTTCGGTTGTATTGGGTTTTTGGCCGCGCTAAATTCTTTTTTCACTTTAAAACTTTTTTTGCGTTTATTTTAAAGCTTTGTTTTTAGAATTTTTTAATCACACGGCCCCACGTTGGGCGCCAATTAGGTTTCTCACTTGTGAATTAATTAAAAAAATTTATTTTTATTTTTTATAATCACTCATTCACTATTACAATTTTTTAATAGGTCGAAATTATTTCATTCTTTTACTTTACTTTTTCTCGATTTGTTCTACAGCTCGATTCGGATCTCAAAAACAGACTGCCTGCTCTCTAGTTCAATGAACAATAATCAAACCTCGGCTTAAGAGATTTTATCCCCAAAAATTGATAAATAGAACGACTCAAGAGAGTCGGAAAATTGGATGATGGCCGGAAATTGGTGTTTACATTAGCGGAGTTTAGGAACCGCTTTGGGGATCTTTTTGTTTACGTTAGCGGACTCGGGGCTCGCTTTGGGTATCTTTTGTTTACGTTAGCGGACTCAGGGCTCGCTTGGGACTCCGATGTTTACAATATCGGCTTGGATGTTTACAGCATCCGTTTGATACGAACTGCGTGAAATTGATCTGGGTGGGAATGATTTGGAGGCCTGGTTGACAGAAATAGCTGACCACGGATTTATCTCGGGTCTGTCAGAGTTATTTGGAAATTAGCTTTCGCCTCAAAGGTGTTTATAAATTGAGTAAGAGCTCCTAAATAATGTGTCATATAACTTGCATGCGGTTTGAGCCCAATCAAATGCAGGCGGCAGGGAAGATTTAAACCCAAGTGCCGGAGGATCCATGGGTCACGGTATGTGCAGACTTCGTTGGCCCCTACCAAGATCTAAGCACGGCAACCAAATGCTGCTGGTCATGATAGACAGATTTTCGAAATGGACGGAACTGGTGCCCCTGCGCAGTGCGACAGCAGAGTCGCTCTAGAAGGTGGTCATAACTGACAACAGAGTACAGTTTTCAAGCCGTATCTTCAAAAGTTTCCTGGCTGAGATGGGTATCAGCCAACAATTCACCGCACCATACACACCACAAAAGAATCCGACCGAACGAGCAAACAGAACAGTCCAGACCATGATTGCGCAATTCGCAGGGCAGGACCAGAGAAACTGGGACCAAAAATGCACATCGGAATCCACCGGCCATACACCGGCGTTTCTTACCGAGAACATGGAACCGCGTCTACCCAGCAGGAGTAGGAGGAAGGAGGCAATGGACGCCAGCGGTGGGCGACGTAGTATGGGTCATCATCACCTGTCCAAAGCGGCTGAAGGATTTGCTGCGAAACTAGCCCCGAGGTACGATGGCTGGCAGGTTGTAGATTTCGACTCTCCGGTGATCTGGAAAATACGCCACACACAGTCAAAAAAAGAACGGAGCGTTCACGTTGGCGAGCTTAAGCAACAACAAAACGAGCAGACGGCAGACACATCAGATAACTAACACGAATTTTGTTCTTTGGTATTTTTAGACATGAATTAGTTGCGACGGCACAAGAGGCGCATTCATGGTAACCGACAAGTATCGATCGAAGAAAAGTAAATTCCGGTTCGACCAAAGGTGCAACTTACCCCGGGCAGAAAAGCCCTGCTGGAAACGAAGGCCAAACGCTGTTCAAAACTGCTGGGGCCATTGTACTTAGGATTAAGGACAATGAACGGCATAGGCTGGTAGGAGCTGAGAAAAGAAATGGAAAGGAAAGACAAACCAACCAAAAGCTGTACGGGCATATCCAATTTTGCCAATTCACCATTGCCTAGGGAAGGGGGCGCCTTGATTTGTAGGCGGTCGATTGTCACTGGACGATAGTGGCAGTCGATGGGAGCAAGAAATACTGGAAATATCGGCAAAAGGTGAAAATACCGCAACGAGCAGGTGGCAACGCTTCGCCGTCGGCATCGATAGTCGATGAATCATCGATCACGCACGGATGATGTGACCGAACGGAGGAACCATGGAAAGGAGTAGGACGCAACAATGAGCAGCGAGCTGGGGATCGATAGCCGAAGAGTATCGATGTCCCAGTGGGAACATGTGAAATATCGGCGCGGGAGATTTGAAGTTGCTACGAGGACGACCAGCGCTGTAGAAACTCAATGGAGTTAAAAGCGTCGAGGGAGCATCGAAGGAACAACGAGGGAGCGCCGGGGGAATCGGCAGGAGCATCGCAAGGACTCGAAGGCTAGGATATGCAAGGAAACGCCCGAGTCTAGGAACGAGCTTTTAAATGTTTTCCGAAGTAAGGGGGGAATGTGAGGAGTTGAATAACTCCCCACAAATCTCAGCAGCAGCATTAACAGATGGCCGGCCGCTTACCAGATACGCGGCGAATTCGCGTAGTAAGGGCGCGGCGAGGAGCGGTTTGAGAAGAAGAGAGTTTGGTGTGCGAGAATGAGAGAGTTTGGAGACCAAGGATGAAGAATAAGAGAGTTTGGAGACCAAGGATTGAGTATAAGAGAGTTTGGAGATCAAGGAGCAGAGAATGAGAGAGTGGAGACTTGGCGGGCAGAGCAAGAGTGCCGTGGGCATAAAGGGATAACGGAACTCCACCAGACTTTGGACTCTGCCGTGAAATTTGGACCGGGAGAAGAAGTACCACATCTCGGCAGAGTAGCGGCCACATGCATCACGGGAACCAGCGGGACGGCAGCATTGGGCAGAACCTCGGTTGGAAGCTGTGCGTAAAGCACAATTGGGTGAAACAAGAACCACGGACTTTGGACCCGGAGTGGAGAGATTCAGCGGGCCGTGCGTAAAAGGGAAATAACGGTTCCCGAAGGCCCTATATAAGGCGGCAGAGCGCTGGCAGCTGGATCAGTCGATCACGAGGAGTCAAACCATCAAGATCAGTCAAGATACCAAAGTAAACAGTCAGTCAACTAAGTAAACTACAAGGGAGCCACAAGGCGAATCGTCGGAAGCAGCGCCTTGGGAAGCCTACAAGGAGCAAGATCGCTACGTCGAGACGTTTGGGATTGGGACATTAGGAATTTCCAAATTGAGACACAAGTGGCTGAGGTCCGGAAGGCATCACATGGCTAAGTCAAGGCGTTTGGTTTCCAACTTTGCCACGACCACACCCTGGCGAATCGCCCGGTGGGTCCTTCAGAGTCAAACGAAAGAGACCTGCGACGAGGAACCGTGAGCTCGGGGGGAAAGTTGTCTAAGACCCTGCGAAACTTGCCTGACCAAGCAGGACCTGGCGCGAAGGACGAGCTGTGGATCGATTTGTGGTTTCAAGAGGCGTTGTCCTGGAGAGCCCTGCGATTACCTTGTCCTGGAGAAGCCCAGCGGTTCGGTAAGTCCCGAAACGGCGGATTCCAAGGGACACGTAAGACAAGAAACTGCGCAGAGGACATCGGCAGCGTCGCCAGCAGACATCACCGGCAGCCACGTCACCATCGCCGCGCGGAGCTCATTGGGGAGCGCAGGAGCGTCGCGGACGTCAAGCATTAGGGTGAAACCGGGTGGAACGTTCATCTGCGCTAGGCGTAAAGCAAAGTGAACTGCTAGGCAGCGTCCTGGCGTTAGCCTTGACTGTCAGCGCGACTTGAGCAAGAACCTAGCGGGACCGTCCGGGACAGAGAAAGGGACAGGTGCTGCCTTGAAAGGCGTTGCCCTGGAGAGTAAGGCTTGTTCACCCCAGTCTGAGAACGGTGACGCTTCCCTAAGCCCGCAAGGCCGAACTGTCTGCGAGTCTAAGGCGCGACAAGCGACCCCGAGGCAGCGAGTCGGCAAGCGAGCAGAGGCGGGCCACTACGAGCATCCCGAGAAACAGGTGCCAGCGGTCGTCAAGTCACCGCGTCGACGAGCCAGGGCGGGGAACATCAGCAGCCTGAGGAACCAGAGCAAGGATCAACAACACGAGAATAAAACCCACTGTTATCATTCGTACCCTGTGTTTTCTCACTGATCTACGGGCAGTAACGTCATAAAAATTTGTTGGGACGAACACACAATCTTCTGAGCTAGCCGCACGAATCTAGTAGCGAGCAGACCAACAAAATCAGTTCGTTACATCTGGCGCCCAACGTGATTGTCCCAACAGTGAGAGCAACATAATAAAAATGGGAAGGAAGTGGATTTACCGCCTTAAACGGAGAACGACCCACAACTCGTCGACTCGGGCCGAGCTGGAGAAACATACTGCAACAGAGCCGGCCCAAGCATCACGTTGACGAACGCTGAAGGTGGTAACCTAGTGGTAAGCCTGAGCATTGACAACATGCAAAAAGAGGCCCACAAGAGAGAGTCGTTCACAGCGAGTCGTTCAAGGACTACATGATCGACATGCAGACGATGGTGAGGCCACTTAGCTATTCTACGAAAGAGACATTAAGGATAATTAAAGAGAACTGCACCCCAAGTCTAAGGATCTTCCTAATAGCGTACAAAGTGTCGGACCTGGATACGCTAATGATCTCAGCCGATGAGTACAAATAACTCACAAAAGAACGGGAAGCTTTCGCACAGGAGAACAAGTTCTCGAAGACAAGGTCGGCATCACCAACGCAGGTCACATGCAGAAGATGCGAAGAGACAGGCAACCAGGAGACACGGGGAAATGACCAATGGTCACCACCACACTAAGCCAGACGGCAGCAGGCAACAGACGCACCAAGCGGAGGCCAATGTCCATTGGCCACCCCCACAGCAACAGAGACAGCCAAACCATCGGAAATGTGGTGGGAACGGACACTGGGCTAGAGAGTATCGAAACGAACGGCTGGTATTCTATTACGTTAGCGGACTCGGGGCTCGGCTTGGGGGTCCTTTGTTTACGTTAGCGGACTCAGGGCTCGCTTGGGACTCCGATGTTTACAATATCGGTTTGGATGTTTACAGCATCCGTTTGATACGGAGTGCGTGAAATTGATCTGGATGGGAATGATTTGGAGGCCTGGTTGACAGAAATAGCTGACCACGGACTTATCTCGGGTCTGTCAGAGTTATATGGAAATTAGCTTTCGGCTCAAAGTTGTTTATAAATTGGGTAAGAGCCCCTAAATAATGTGTCATATAACGCCCCCATTTTAAATTGAATCGTCCCGATTCATTGGAACTGATGGGTATATTGAATGTAATTGATTGGTGTATTCGACAATGATATTTTCTTCTAGGTTATTTTCATTGTCGGGGATATTATTTATTTCATTATCGGAAATATTGCTTTCTGGTTCAATTTCTATATGAATTTGCCATGGTTTATATATTAAAAATTTTTTGAATTTAATTATAACCATAATAACTAAATATATAAATGTAAATATGATTAATATTAACGTAACTGGTATTTGAGTTTGTTTAATTTGAATAAATGGATTTAGTATGTTAATATTATCAAATGAGAGTTCCAAATCATTAGATATAATATATTCGGATTCTAAAAAATCTGTATAATTTCGAGCTGTGATGCATTCCAATATCTTATTGTCTACATTGGTGTAGGAAATATTATTAATCTTAGTGGTGCCATTAAAAGTTATTAAATATGGCCCATTTAAATGAGTGTCATTAACTGAACTTTCTCCATTTACAAACATGGTTCCACCTTGGAATACATCTACATTTTTATTTTTTCTCGGATTTTGTTACAAAAGGATTTTTCTCCATTTAGTAATCTGGTGAAACAAGAACCTTCTGGGTAAAGTGTGCAATAATTATTAATTACAGGTCTATTTTCGTGCTTATAAATTTCTGGTATATCATCATTGTTTAGAATTTTAGTACTAAATACATTCATTTTGGCGAGTGTAATTGTGTCCATTAAATTCATAAGATCGTAAGTAAGCAAGCGCAGACTATATTTTCTGAGTGGAATTTCTTGATCTTTAAAGGCTGTTTTGAATTGTTCAGATAAAGATTTGATCTTTTTAAATATTTTAGAATTAATAACAAATTGATCCTTATTATTTTTTATTAAATCATCGATTTTTTTTGGACTGTTATTTAACCATCATGATCTGGTGTTCCCGCTATCCATTTCCAAATGGTGCCTATTTCATTAATGCCTCTTTTCGATCTACTGGGTATAATTTGAGAGATAAGTATTTTGATAATTTTTAAATCGTGGGATATTTCCCAAAGAAAATTCTTGCTGTCCAGACTCTTTAGAAATTCTGTTTCAAGATTAATTATATCTCTATAAAGGCCTTATTAGTTATATGAAAAAAATCTGCGTATGATTCATAAAAAAGAACATCTTTGGTATCCTTGTAAAGAAGGAAATCATGGTTCGTGTAATCCATAATTTCGGATTTGGTTGTAGCTACCAGCAATAATAAGTACATTATTGAAATCATTATCTGTAATTTGAAACAAATTATTTAATATTATCTTTATGAATCGTACGGTTTCTCTTATTTATAATAACTTTATTGGGGAGATTTATTGATATCTGAAATTTTTGTTAAAGGCGCGTTCGCCACTACTTTTTACCTCGTTAAGAGGTGTTTTTGTTTGATATCAGAAGTTTTTTTTTTTGCACAAGAGTCTAAGTACCCCAATACCATGACTAGGAGTCGTCCCCATATGGCTTGGCTATTGAAAAACCAAACACACAGATTCTTTCCTTAGTTTTAAATAAATAAATATATAATTCTAAAAAATGTATAAGGACTATAATAAACTTTCACGTTCCACTTCGGCTAAACTTTATTCTAATAAGGTATGGGTTGTTTACATTCACATTCTAATAAGAATGAAACATCTAATATGAATATTAAACTCTTTAATAACAAGTTTTATCGCTTCAATTACCTATTTTAATAGCACAAGTTCGGAATCTCAAGGGCTGTATAGTTTCAGATTCCAAGAGAAATCTCTCGTTTCTTACATTTCCCGTCGAACTAGAGGGTTTTTCCAAAGTGCTAGAACAAACAGATCAAGTTTCCTATTGCGATTAGCTTCATGCAAGTAAAGGAACCTAAAACCATAACAGATTTTCCGTTTGAAAAAATCTAATAAGAATATTTTTCATTTAATTGGTTTTTTTTCTTGTTTATTCCAATAAGTAAGAAATATTTCGTATACGGAGCTGACACGAGTTGCACTTTTTATCGCTTAATATCTTCCAAACGGTAATTTTTATGGCAAAATGTGTTATAGATCAAAAGTTGAGGAATTTCATGGACTATATGATTTAAAATTTAAAAAGAAATCGTTCGACTCAATTTTGAGAAAATTGTCAAAAAAGGGTTTTAAAAAATTACTTTTTATCATAACTCTAAATCTATTATATTCAGACAATTTTATTATTATTTTGTTTATTGTTTTGAATTCCAAACTTTTATTTTTGTCGGATTTTTCAACGACGGCGTGTTCAGGATTTTTAATTCCCAAACTTTTATTTTTGTCGAATATCTTTAGGACGGTGTGTTCGGAATTTTTGAATTTCACACTTTTATTTTTGTCGGATTTTTCAACGACGTCGTGTTCGGGATTTGTATATCCTAAGCTAAATTCGCTTTGATTACCCATTTCAGATTCGGATCTGATTTGAGCCTTTTCATCAAAGAATTTTTTTAATCTAAATTCTTTTAATGGAAGAATGTTAAAGAATATTGGTTAAAAGTGTTTCCGTTATCATAATTTAATTTTTCTTCTATTCCATTATATTTTATAGCTCCCTTAGCTGTATCAATTACAGCTCCTATTTTTTTCAATAGGTTATAGCCGACCAGTAAATCTGAGTCTAGCCCTTCTATTTTATAAAAAGTATATCGCGTTTCAAAAATAGTTATCATATGATAATATTTAATTATTGAATATCCATTCACTGTGGATACTCTTTTGTATATTGGAAGCTCATTCTTATTTTTATAAATTCGTTTTCGAATATAACACGAGGTTGCCCCGGTGTCAATTAATATTTTTAATTTTTTTTTTTTCGGGTACTCCTGACTTTTGTCTAAAAAATGGTTCTCCTCAATGTTGTTTAGTCTCATCGTCTTGTTAGCCGGTTGGTTAACAGTTCCAGTTGGTACCCTTTTATTTTGGGCTTGTCCTTTCTGAGTGTTCTGGCTTATTTTGTGGCTGCCTATGGATGCTCCACTGATTTTGTTGGTTATTATGGTTCCAAGAATTATTTTTATTTTGATTTTAATATCCATAAGTATATTTGTTCTGGTTGTTGTCATGATTAAACCTTAAGTTATTATTGTTTCGCTGGTTATTGTAATTATTGTTTTGTTGTCTTGGCTTGTGGTTGAAATGTGTTTGACCATTTCCACCAGAGTTTGGCTCACTATGTGTTCTTTGAGTAGTTGAGAAACTATTTGCGAAATGAGCTCTCATGTTGTTGCTTTCTAATTCCTGAACTATGACCATTGCATTTGGTAGGTCAGGTGGATTCATTGAGAAAATAGTATCTGAAATTTGGCCGTTGAGGCCGGTAATGAAAACTCTAAGAGCTGTCTTCCTATGTTTCTCATTCATTTCCGCTGTTATCGGTTTGTTTCTACAGTAGGTCATAATAGTTTTATTAATTAGTAGAGTCAATTTTATATTCACTGTACCATAATAATCCATTATGGATAATTTTTCCTGACTCAATACATTCCTGTTCAATAATATGAATTGGACGTTTATCGCTAAAGACAAAGTCAAGTCTGGCCATTATGGCATCGAAAATTAATACCGTACCATTATGGGTTAAGGCATCTTTTGCCATTCCTGTTATTTTGTTTCTTAATATAGATAAGGCAGAATAAAATTTTTCACTCCCTCTGGCTTATTGCCCCATGGTTATTTTAGCTGATTCTCTCCAGCTTACATATTTATCTTTTTCACCTTTATATTCCCTAACAGATTTGATGATCTCATAAGATGTGTCGCACTTGATACAATCTACAATCTCTATCTGATAATCCTTAACCGTTTTAATTTTGTGAGAAAGATGTGATCTTAAGTTTTCGATCTCCTCTTTTAATGGACTAAATTCAAAATTCACAATTTGTTTAATTAAATCTCCTACATTTAACATTGTATTGTTTGTTATTGCCTGATGGTTTGTATGTTCTTGAGGCGGATTCATGTGGAGTCTTTTATTTGCTCCATTCTGGCTTGTTGAGGGTTCTGACATTTTTATGATTTTTTCGAAATCAGAAATTAATTCTTCCACTTTGTATTTTTATATTTATTTTCTTACAAATTTCTTATATAATAATAATAATAATAAAAAAAAATAGTATCGTATCTTCTCGTTGTTTTCTAATCCTGTTGAGGTCGTCCTTGGTTGATGATCCTGCTTGGGGTCGTCCTTCCTTTATTGGTTTTCCGATTTTATCTTGGGGTCTTCCTTCTTTTTTCGGTTTTTAATTTGGGGTCTTCCTTCTTTTCAAATGTTTATATTTGGCGAGGGATTGCCCTTCAGCCTGTTTTCTTTAAATGTCTTATTTTTATGATTTCGAAGATTTTTTGTTAGTTTTTGTTTTTAAACATTTTAATTAAATTCTTTTTCCATAATAACCATTGGGAAATTTCGATGAATTTTTTGTCACTTTCTTAATTTTTAAATTGTCCGAGCAGTGAATTTATGTTACGATCACTATTTTGTAATTTGAGATTTAAGGGGATTATTTCATTAATTATTTTCACCTTAGTTTTTTTTTTTTGATAAACACAAACCTTTTAATTTTTTGCCGGTTGTATAGAGTTTAAGGGGATTGTTGCATTTATTAATTTCCACCTTATTTTTATCAACACAGGCTTTTTATATTCTTCGGTTGTATTGGGTTTTTGGCCGCTAAATTCGCTGGCTAAATTCTTTTTTCACTTTAAAACTTTTTTTGCGTTTATTTTAAAGCTTTGTTTTTAGAATTTTTTAATCACACGGCCCCACGTTGGGCGCCAATTAGGTTTCTCACTTGAGAATTAATTTAAAAAATTTATGTTTATTTTTTGTAATCACTCATTCACTATTACAATTTTTTAATAGGTCGAACTTATTTCATTCACTGCTCTTTACTTTTTCTCGATTTGTTCTACTGCTTGATTCGGATCTCAAAAACGGACTGCCTGCTCTCTAGTTCAATGAACAATAATCAAACCTCGGCTTAAGAGATTTTATCCCCAAAAATTGATAAATAGAACGACTCAAGAGAGTCGGAAAATTGGATGATGGCCGGAAATTGGTGTTTACATTAGCGGAGTTTAGGAACCGCTTTGGGGATCTTTTTGTTTACGTTAGCGGACTCGGGGCTCGCTTTGGGTATCTTTTGTTTACGTTAGCGGACTCAGGGCTCGCTTGGGACTCCGATGTTTACAATATCGGTTTGGATGTTTACAGCATCCGTTTGATACGGAGTGCGTGAAATTGATCTGGGTGGGAATGATTTGGAGGCCTGGTTGACAGAAATAGCTGACCACGGATTTATCTCGGGTCTGTCAGAGTTATATGGAAATTAGCTCTCGGATCAAAGTTGTTTATAAATTGGGTAAGAGCCCCTAAATAATGTGTCATATAACGCCCCCATTCTAAATTGAATCGTCCCGATTCATTGGAACTGATGGGTATATTGAATGTAATTGATTGGTTAATTCGACAATGATATTTTCTTCTAGGTTATTTTCATTGTCGGGGATATTATTTATTTCATTATCGGAAATATTGCTTTCTGGTTCAATTTCTATATGAATTTGCCATGGTTTATATATTAAAAATTTTTTGAATTTGATTATAACCATAATAATTAAATATATAAATGTAAATATGATTAATATTAACGTAACTGGTATTTGAGTTTGTTTAATTTGAATAAATGGATTTAGTATGTTAATATTATCAAATGAGAGTTCCAAATCATTAGATATAATATATTCGGATTCTAAAAAATCTGTATAATTTCGAGCTGTGATGTATTCCAATATCTTATTGTCTACATTGGTGTAGGAAATATTATTAATTTTAGTGGTGCCATTAAAAGTTATTAAATATGGCCCATTTAAATGAGTGTCATTAACTGAACTTTCTCCATTTACAAACATGGTTCCACCTTGGAATACATCTACATTTTTATTTTTTCTCGGATTTTGTTACAAAAGGATTTTTCTCCATTTAGTAATCTGGTGAAACAAGAACCTTCTGGGTTAAGTGTGCAATAATTATTAAATATTTCTGTCTTAAAATTAGACATTACATAGTACTTATTTCTACATTTTGCGACGTGATTATCAATTAATAATTTTCCATCATTATGTGAAATGGATCTTGAATTGTAAACGTCACAACGATCGGTAATAATAGGGTATTTAATGTAAATTATAATAAGATCTTGAAGAATGGCGATTTTGAATTCAGATATATCTAAAATGTCTGTTATAATTACAGGTCTATTTTCGGGCTTATAAATTTCATGTATATCATCATTGTTTAGAATTTTAGTATTAAATACATCAATTTTGGCGAGTGTAATTGTGTCCATTAAATTCATAAGATCGTAAGTAAGCAAGCGCAGACTATATTTTCTGAGTGGAATTTCTTGATCTTTAAAGGCTGTTTTGAATTGTTCAGATAAAGTTTTGATCTCTTTAAATATTTTAGAATTAATAACAAATTGATCGTTATTATTTTTTATTAAATCATCGATTTTTTTTGGACTGTTATTTAACCATCATGATCTGGTGTTCCCGCTATCCATTTCCAAATGGTGCCTATTTCATTAATGCCTCTTTTCGATCTACTGGGTATAATTTGAGAGATAAGTATTTTGATAATTTTTAAATCGTGGGATATTTCTCAAAGAAAATTCTTGCTGTCGTGACTCTTTAGAAATTCTGTTTCAAGATTAATTATATCTCTATAAAGGCTTTATTAGTTATATGAAAAAAATCTGCGTATGATTCATAAAAAAGAACATCTTTGGTATCCTTGTAAAGAAGGAAATCATGGTTCGTGTAATCCATAATTTCGGATTTGGTTGTAGCTACCAGCAATAATAAGTACATTATTGAAATCATTATCTGTAATTTGAAACAAATTATTTAATATTATCTTTATGAATCGTACGGTTTCTCTTATTTATAATAACTTTATTGGGGAGATTTATTGATATCTGAAATTTTTGTTAAAGGCGCGTTCGCCACTACTTTTTACCTCGTTAAGAGGTGTTTTTGTTTGATATCAGAAGTTTTTTTTTTTGCACAAGAGTCTAAGTACCCCAATACCATGACTAGGAGTCGTCCCCATATGGCTTGGCTATTGAAAAACCAAACACACAGATTCTTTCCTTAGTTTTAAATAAATAAATATATAATTCTAAAAAATGTATAAAGACTATAATAAACTTTCACGTTCCACTTCGGCTAAACTTTATTCTAATAAGGTATGGGTTGTTTACATTCACATTCTAATAAGAATGAAACATCTAATATGAATATTAAACTCTTTAATAACAAGTTTTATCGCTTCAATTACCTATTTTAATAGCACAAGTTCGGAATCTCAAGGGCTGTATAGTTTCAGATTCCAAGAGAAATCTCTCGTTTCTTACATTTCCCGTCGAACTAGAGGGTTTTTCCAAAGTGCTAGAACAAATAGATCAAGTTTCCTATTGCGATTAGCTTCATGCAAGTAAAGGACCCTAAAACCATAACAGATTTTCCATTTGAAAAAATCTAATAAGAATATTTTTCATCAAATTGGTTTTTTTTCTTGTTTATTCCAATAAGTAAGAAATATTTCGTATGCGGAGCTGAAACGAGTTGCACTTTTTATCGCTAAATATCTTCCAAACGGTAATTTTTATGGCAAAAAGTGTTATAGATCAAAAGTTGAGGAATTTCAAGGACTATATGATTTAAAATTTAAAAAGAAATCGTTCGACTCAATTTTGAGAAAATTGTCAAAAAAGGGTTTTAAAAAATTACTTTTATCATAACTCTAAATCTATTATATTCAGACAATTTTATTATTATTTTGTTTATTGTTTTGAATTCCAAACTTTTATTTTTGTCGGATTTTTCACGATTTTTCACGACGGCGTGTTCAGGATTTTTAATTCCCAAACTTTTATTTTTGTCGAATATCTTTACGACGGTGTGTTCGGAATTTTTGAATTTCACACTTTTATTTTTGTCGGATTTTTCAACGACGTCGTGTTCGGGATTTGTATATCCCAAGCTAAATTCGCTTTGATTACCCATTTCAGATTCGGATCTGATTTGAGCCTTTTCATCAAAGAATTTTTTTAATCTAAATTCTTTTAATGGAAGAATGTTAAAGAATATTGGTTAAAAGTGTTTCCGTTATCATAATTTAATTTTTCTTCTATTCCATTATATTTTATAGCTCCCTTAGCTGTATCAATTACAGCTCCTATTTTTTTCAATAGGTTATAGCCGACCAGTAAATCTGAGTCTAGCCCTTCTATTTTATAAAAAGTATATCGCGTTTTGAAATAGTTATCATATGATAATATTTAATTATTGAATATCCATTCACTGTGGATACTCTTTTGTATATTGGAAGCTCATTCTTATTTTTATAAATTCGTTTTCGAATATAAAACGAGGTTGCCCCGGTGTCAATAATTATTTTTAATTATTTTTTTTTTCGGGTACTCCTGACTTTCGTCTAAAAAATGGTTCTCCTCAATGTTGTTTAGTCTCATCGTCTTGTTAGCCGGTTGGTTAACAGTTCCAGTTGGTACCCTTTTATTTTGGGCTTGTCCTTTCTGAGTGTTCTGGCTTATTTTGTGGCTGCCTATGGATGCTCCACTGATTTTGTTGGTTATTATGGTTCCAAGAATTATTTTTATTTTGATTTTAATATCCATAAGTATTTTTGTTCTGGTTGTTGTCATGATTAAACCTTAAGTTATTATTGTTTCGCTGGTTATTGTAATTATTGTTTTGTTGTCTTGGCTTGTGGTTGAAATGTGTTTGACCATTTCCACCAGAGTTTGGCTCACTATGTGTTCTTTGAGTAGTTGAGAAACTATTTGCGAAATGAGCTCTGATGTTGTTGCTTTCTAATTCCTGAACTATGACCATTGCATTTGGTAGGTCAGGTGGGTTCATTGAGAAAATAGTATCTTAAATTTGGCCGTTGAGGCCGGTAATGAAAACTCTAAGAGCTGTCTTCCTATGTTTCTCATTCATTTCCGCTGTTATCGGTTTGTTTCTACAGTAGGTCGTAATAGTTTTATTAATTAGTAGAGTCAATTTTATATTCACTGTACCATAATAATCCATTATGGATAATTTTACCTGACTCAATACATTCCTGTTCAATAATATGAATTGGACGTTTATCGCTAAAGACAAAGTCAAGTCTGGCCATTATGGCATCGAAATTTAATACCGTACCATTATGGGTTAAGGCATCTTTTGCCATTCCTGTTATTTTGTTTCTTAATATAGATAAGGCAGAATAAAATTTTTCACTCCCTCTGGCATATTGCCCCATGGTTATTTTAGCTGATTCTCTCCAGCTTACATATTTATCTTTTTCACCTTTATATTCCCTAACAGATTTGATGATCTCATAAGATGTGTCGCACTTGATACAATCTACAATCTCTATCTGATAATCCTTAACCGTTTTAATTTTGTGAGAAAGATGTGATCTTAAGTTTTCGATCTCCTCTTTTAATAGACTAAATTCAAAATTCACAATTTGTTTAATTAAATCTCCTACATTTAACATTGTATTGTTTGTTATTGCCTGATGGTTTGTATGTTCTTGAGGCGGATTCATGTGGAGTCTTTTATTTGCTCCATTCTGGCTTGTTGAGGGTTCTGACATTTTGATCATTTTTTCGAAATCAGAAATTAATTCTTCCACTTTGTATTTTTATATTTATTTTCTTACAAATTTCTTATATAATAATAATAATAATAAAAAAAAAATAGTATCGTATCTTCTCGTTGTTTTCTAATCCTGTTGAGGTCGTCCTTGGTTGATGATCCTGCTTGGGGTCGTCCTTCCTTTATTGGTTTTCCGATTTTATCTTGGGGTCTTCCTTCTTTTTTCGGTTTTTAATTTGGGGTCTTCCTTCTTTTCAAATGTTTATATTTGGCGAGGGATTGCCCTTCAGCCTGTTTTCTTTAAATGTCTTATTTTTATGATTTCGAAGATTTTTTGTTAGTTTTTGTTTTTAAACATTTTAATTAAATTCTTTTTCCATAATAACCATTGGGAAATTTCTATGAATTTTTTGTCACTTTCTTAATTTTTAAATTGTCCGAGCAGTGAATTTATGTTACGATCACTATTTTGTAATTTGAGATTTAAGGGGATTATTTCATTAATTATTTTCAACTTAGTTTTTTTTTTTTGATAAACACAAACCTTTTAATTTTTTGCCGGTTGTATAGAGTTTAAGGGGATTGTTGTATTTATTAATTTCCACCTTATTTTTATCAACACAGGCTTTATATATTCTTCGGTTGTATCGGGTTTTTGGCCGCGCTAAATTTTTTTCACTTTAAAAATATTTTTGCGTTTATTTTAAAGCTTTGTTTTTAGAATTTCTTAATCACACGGCCCCACGTTGGGCGCCAATTAGGTTTCTCACTTGAGAATTAATTAAAAAAATGTATGTTTATTTTTTGTAATCACTTATTCACTATTACAATTTTTTAATAGGTCGAACTTATTTCATTCACTGCTCTTTACTTTTTCTCGATTTGTTCTACTGCTCGATTCGTATCTCAAAAACGCCTGCTCTCTAGTTCAATGAACAATAATAAAACCTCGGCTTAAGAGATTTTATCCCCAAAAATTGATAAATAGAACGACTCAAGAGAGTCGGAAAATTGGATGATGGCCGGAAATTGGTGTTTACATTAGCGGAGTTTAGGAACCGCTTTGGGGATCTTTTTGTTTACGTTAGCGGACCGGGTCTCGCTTTGGGTATCTTTTGTTTACGTTAGCGGACTCAGGGCTCGCTTGGGACTCCGATGTTTAAAATATCGGCTTGGATGTTTACAGCATCCGTTTGATACGAACTGCGTGAAATTGATCTGGGTGGGAATGATTTGGAGGCCTGGTTGACAGAAATAGCTGACCACGGATTTATCTCGGGTCTGTCAGAGTTATTTGGAAATTAGCTTTCGGCTCAAAGTTGTTTATAAATTGAGTAAGTGCTCCTAAATAATGTGTCATATAACTTGCATGCGGTTTGAGCCCAATCAAATGCAGGCGGCAGGGAAGATTTTGACCCAAGTGCCGGAGGATCCATGGGTCACGGTATGTGCAGACTTCGTTGGCCCCTACCAAGATCTAAGCACGGCAACCAAATGCTGCTGGTCATGATAGACAGATTTTCGAAATGGACGGAACTGGTGCCCCTGCGCAGTGCGACAGCAGAGTCGCTCTAGAAGGTGGTCATAACTGACAACAGAGTACAGTTTTCAAGCCGTATCTTCAAAAGTTTCCTGGCTGAGATGGGTATCAGCCAACAATTCACCGCACCATACACACCACAAAAGAATCCGACCGAACGAGCAAACAGAACAGTCAAGACCATGATTGCGCAATTCGCAGGGCAGGACCAGAGAAACTGGGACGAAAAATGCACATCGCAATCCACCGGCCATACACCGGCGTTTCTTACCGAGAACAGGGAACCGCGTCTACCCAGCAGGAGAAGGAGGAAGGAGGCAATGGACGCCAGCGGTGGGCGACGTAGTATGGGTCAGGGATCATCACCTGTCCAAAGCGGCTGAAGGATTCGCTGCGAAACTAGCCCCGAGGTACGATGGCTGGCAGGTTGTAGATTTCGACTCTCCGGTGATCTGCAAAATACGCCACACACAGTCAAAGAAAGGACGGAGCGTTCACGTTGGCGAGCTTAAGCAACAACAAAACGAGCAGACGGCAGACACATCAGATAACTAACACGAATTTTGTTCCTTTGTATTTTTAGACATGAATTAGTTGCGACGGCACAAGAGGCGCATTCATGGTAACCGACAAGTATCGATCGAAGAAAAGTTAATTCCGGTTCGACCAAAAGTGCAACTTACCCCGGGCAGAAAAGCCCTGCTGCAAACGAAGGCCAAACGCTGTTCAAAACTGCTGGGGCCATTGTATTTAGGATTAAGGACAATGAACGGCATAGGCTGGTAGGAGCTGAGAAAAGAAATGGAAGGGAAAGACAAACCAACCAAAAGCTGTACGTGCATATCCAATTTTGCCAAATCACCATTGCCTAGGGAAGGGGGCGCCTCGATTTGTAGGCGGTCGATTGTCACTGGACGATAGTGGCAGTCGATGGGAGCAAGAAATACTGGAAATATCGGCAAAAGGTGAAAATACCGCAACGAGCAGGTGGCAACGCTTGGCCGTCGGTATCGATAGTCGATGAATCATCGATCACGCACGGATGATGTGACCGAACGGAGGAACCATGGAAAGGAGAAGGACGCAGCAATGAGCAGCGAGCTGGGGATCGATAGCCGAAGAGTATCGATGTCCCAGTGGGAACATGTGAAATATCGGCGAGGGAGATTTGAAGTTGCTACGAGGACGACCAGCGCTGTCGGAACTCAATGCAGTTAAAAGCGTCGAGGGAGCATCGAGGGAGCATCCCCCGGGAGCGCCGGGGGAATCGGCAGGAGCATCGCAAGGACTCGAAGGCAAGGATATGCAAGGAAACGCCCGAGTCCTGGAACGAGCTTTTAAATGTTTTCCGTAGTAAGGGGGGAATGTGAGGAGTTGAATAACTCCCCACAAATCTCAGCAGCAGCATTAACAAATGGCCGGCCGCTTACCAGATACGCGGCGAATTCGCGTAGTAAGGGCGCGGCGAGGAGCAGTTTGAGAAGAAGAGAGTTTGGAGACCAAGGATGGAGAATAAGAGAGTTTGGAGACCAAGGATTGAGTATAAGAGAGTTTGGAGATCAAGGAGCGGAGAATGAGAGAGTGGAGACTTGGCGGGCAGAGCAAGAGTGCCGTGTGCATAAAGGGATAACGGAACTCCACCAGACTTTGGACTCTGCCGTGAAATTTGGACCGGGAGAAGAAGTACCACATCTCGGCAGAGTAGCGGCACACAGGCGTGCCACATACATCACGGGAACCAGCGGGACGGCAGCATTAGGCAGAACCTCGGTTAAAAGCTGTGCGTAAAGCACAATTGGGTAAAACAAGAACCACGGACTTTGGACCCGGAGTGGAGAGATTCAGCGGGCCGTGCGTAAAACGGAAATAACGGTTCCCGAAGGCCCTATACAAGGCGGCAGAGCGCTGGCAGCTGGATCAGTCGATCACGAGGAGTCAAACCATCAAGATCAGTCAAGATACCAAAGTAAACAGTCAGTCATCTAAGTAAACTATAAGGGAGCCACAAGGCGAATCGTCGGAATCAGCGCCTTGGGAAGCCTACAAGGAGCAAGATCGCTACGTCGAGACGTTTGGGATTGGGACATTAGGAATTTCCGAATGGAGACACAAGTGGCTGAGGTCCGGAAGGCATCACATGGCTAAGTCAAGGCGTTTGGTTTTCAACTTTGCCACGACCACACCCTGGCGAATCGCCCGGTGGGTCTGTCAGAGTCAAGCGAAAGAGACCTGCGACGAGGAACCGTGAGCTCGGGGGGAACTGCGTAACTGCGTAACTTGCCTGACCAAGCAGGACCTGGCGCGAAGGACGAGCGGTGGATCGATTTGTGGTTTCAAGAGGCGTTGTCCTGGAGAGCCCTGCGATTACCTTGTCCTGGAGAAGCCCAGCGGTTCGGCAAGTCCCGAAACGGCGGTTGCCCAAGGACACGCAAGACAAGAAAGTGCGCAGAGGACATCGGCAGCGTCGCCAGCAGACATCACCGGTAGCCACGTCACCATCGCCGCGCGGAGCTCATTGGGGAGCGCAGGAGCGTCGCGGACGTCAAGCATTAGGGTGAAACCGGGTGGAACGTTCATCTGCGCTAAGCGTAAAGCAAAGTGAACTCCTAGGCAGCTTCCTGGCGTTAGCCTTGACTGTCAGCGCGACCTGAGCAAGAACCTAGCGGGACCGTCCGGGACAGAGAAAGGGACAGGTGTTGCCTCGAAGGGCTTTGCCCTGGAGAGCAAGGCTTGTTCACCCTAGTCTGAGAACGGTGACGCTTCCCTAAGCCCGCAAGGCCGAACTCTCTGCGAGTCTAAGGCGCGACAAGCGACGCGAGGCAGCGCGTCGGCAAGGGAGCAGAGGCGGGCCACTACGAGCATCCCGAGACACAGGTGCCAGCGGTCGTCAAGTCACTACGTCGACGAGCCAGGACGAGGAACATCAGCAGCCTGAGGAAACAAAGCAAGGATCAACAAAACGAGAATAAAACCCACTATTACCATTCGAACCCTGTGTTTTCTCACTGATCTACGGGCATTCACGTCATAAAAATTTGGTGGGAGGAACAAACAATCTTCTGAGCTAGCCGCACGAATCTAGTAGCGAGCAGACCAACAAAATCAGTTCGTTACATCTGGCGCCCAACGTGACTGTCCCAACAGTGAGAGCAACACAATAAAAATGGGAAGGAAGTGGATTTACCGCCTTAAACGGAGAACGACCCACAACTCGTCGACTCGGGCCGAGCTGGAGAAACATACTGCAACAGAGCCGGCCCAAGCATCACGTTGACGAACGCTGAAAGTGGTAACCTAGTGGCAAGCCTGAGCATTGACAACATGCAAAAAGAGGCCCACAGGAGAGAGTCGTTCACAGCGAGTCGTTCAAGGACTACATGATCGACATGCAGACGATGGTGAGGCCACTTAGCTATTCTACGAAAGAGACATTAAGGATAATTAAATAGAACTGCACCCCAAGTCTAAGGATCTTCCTAATAGCGTACAAAGTGTCGGACCTGGATACGTTAATGATCTTAGCCGATGAGTACAAATAACTCACAAAGGAACGGGAAGCTTTCGCACAGGAGAACAAGTTCTCGAAGACAAGGTCGGCATCACCAGCGCAGGTCACATGCAGAAGATGCGAAGAGACAGACAACCAGGAGACACGGGGAAATGACCAATGGTCACCACCACACTAAGCCAGACGGCAGCAGGCAACAGACGCACCACGCGGAGGCCAATGGACACCACCCCCCAGCAACAGAGACAGCCAAACCATACCTTGTGGAGGCCGCCAAGCAACACACAGAGGCCACAAGATGCCACCCATATCACAGACCCGCAGGAGGCCTGTCGGAAATGTGGTGGGAACGGACACTGGGCTAGAGGGTGTCGAAACCAACGGCTGGTGTTCTGCTGGATATGCGGCAAGGTGGGTGTCAGAAACGTCGATTGCTGCCAACGATTGGGAAATGGCCAGCGATCTCAGCCGCAGAGAGGCGAGTCGGGATCGCACAATGCTACCTTTCCAAACTAACGGGCAAGCTTATCGAGGGGGAGCAGCAGTTGTCCGCAGCTGTGATGATTGGTGGGAACAGCTACAAAGGCACAATCGACACCGGAGCAACGGCAAGCTTCGTTGGCGAAGAAATGGCGGACAATATTGCTGCTCTAGGAAGGATTACAAGGACGTGACTGCAAGTTAGATTGGTACACGGTAGATGCAGCGGACTTAATGCGCAGCTCGAGGTGGAGGTCAAATTCGGCAACAAACAGGTGACAATGAGCCTTTTGATTTTACCCGGAGTAGTGGAGCAAGTGGAGACTGTGTGTCGACTTCAGACAGATAAACGCGAAGTCAGTGAAGGATGCCTACTCAATGCCCCGCATAAACTACATCCTGGATCAACTAAGGGAAGCGCGGTACATCAGCAGTTTGGACCTGAAGGATGGATACTGGCAGATCCCGCTGGAAGAAAATAGCAGGCAATACACGGCGTTCACGGTACCAGGCAAAGGTCTATTCCAGTGGAGGGTAATGCCGTTCGGACTCCACTCGGCGTCGGCAACGTTCCAGCGGGGTTGATCGGTCGCTCGCTAGAAGAACACAAGAGAACCTTAGATAAGTTTTACGGCGTCTAAGGGAAGTGAACCTGAGGCTGAATCCAGAAAAATGACAATTCTTAAAGAAGGAACTGCTGAACCTGGGACATCGAATGACCACCGAGGGAATAGGAACAGAACCGGAAAAAGTAGCCGCCATCGCTGAACTGGATCCGCCATCGACCGTCAAAGAGCTCCGGGAATAACTAGGAGTAGCGTCGTGGTACCGCCGGCTTCTACCAGATTTTTCCAGAATTGTCAAACCCCTGAACGACCTGCTACGCAAAGGCAGCAAGTGGGAGTGGACACTAGAGCACCAGATGGCGTTTGAGGAAGTATAGGCAAGACTCGTGGCAGACCCGGTGCTAGCATGCCCGGACTTCAGTAGAACTTTCATCACCAGCGACTACGGCATCGGAGCAATACTGACCCAGGACACCGAAAAGGGCGAAAGAGTAATCTCCTATTCGAGCCGAACTCTGAACGGTGCGGAAAAATACTATTCAACAACGGAGAAGGAGTGCTTGGCGATCGTCAGGGCAATTCGAAAGCACAGGCAATATCTGGAAGGGTACCACTTTAAGGTAGTACGACCATATGCCCTTGAAGTGACTTAACAGCATCGAAACAGTGTTGAGGGAAAACCACGACGCGCCATCTGCGGGACATGTAGGAAGACGGAGGACAATTGCACGGTTGGCAGCCCGAGCCCAAGTAAAAAATGCGATACGTGCAAATTCAGTTTCTCACTTGTGAATTAATTAAAAAAATTTACTTTTATTTATACGCATACGATTTAGCGTCGCTTGTGACCGGTTGTGTTTATCTTGTGCTCTGTGATTTTTGTCAATTTGTCATTAATATCTGTGATATTGGTGCCTTGCTTTGTGACGTAGTCCATCATAACCAGCCGTGCTTGTGTTTTAAATCATCTGTTTATGTTTAATTGTCTATTTTATTGTAGAAATTTTAACAAAACCTAACTCTGTTTTTAGCCTGTGCATTTTGTTATTGTAACTTCTGCACGCTGTGGTGCATTTGTTTCAATAGCTTTTGTTGTTGTTATCCATAACTTTCTTGTAATCCCTCTCCCGTTTCTTGTCGTCTAAACTGTTGTCGTGTATACTTTGTTTGTGTTTCGCAAGCCACGCTCAGTCGACAGCCACTCTGTTGCGCTCTCTCGCTCTCGAAGTTTCTACGCGCTCTTATACTTTTGTGTTCTTGTGTGTCTACATTTTTATTTGTTTGATCCCAGTGTCAAATTAAGTGAGGTATTTATAATTCTTTTGATTCTTTGGTTTTATAAATAACTTTTTTTCTTAAATTTAAATACTTAAAAATGGCTCTTTTTTGTTGCAAAAAAGATTGTCAGTTTGGATCGTCACCTAATGACGTTTTTATTTACTGTCGTCTCTGCAACATAGTCATACACCCAAAATGTACTGGACTTGTTGGCAGAGTAAAAGATTATATTGATCTGCGTGTTGGTTTTTCGTGGACTTGTGCCTCATGCGTAGAAATAGATCGTGATTTGGATGGCTATGTTGCGCTGACCAATGATCGTTTTATGAAACTGTTCGATAAACTCATGAGCGTAGTTGCTGATTTTAAAGAGTTTAAGTCAAACCTTGATAATAAAAAAATGTCAGTAGGGTCACCTAAACGAAAAAAGACCGCTCCCTTAAAATCTGTTCAAGTAAAGGCATCATTTCCAAATCCCAACCTAGCTTCAAATATTTTTACCCGATCGGTAACGACAGCAACGTCGGCATCCACTGGGGCTGGGGGACCTAAAAGTCTGGAGGAGTCCCTGTTTCTCCTAGTCAGCCTAACGCAGCTTTCTGTGCCTACAGGGGAAGTTAGCTCTATTGGAGTCCCTAGTCTCGATAATCAGACGAACGATGTTCAGATTGCTGGTGGTGGAAGAAAGAGCCTCTCGGTTGTTCCGTATAGGAAGCAATTATTTGTGTCTCGTTTAAGGGGTTATATACCATTTTTATTTTCAAAAAATCGAAAATTTGTTTATTGCTTTATCTTAAAGAACAACTCCTTGAGAACATTTTCCCAAATTTTCATAGAGATTCGAGCAGTAGAAAAAAAGTTACAGCGCTCTTAACCGCGCGCCTCGTCGCGCGCATAAACTGAACTTGAGACTTTAAACGCGAATATCTCGAAATGGTGCTTATTGAAAAATGACTTTGCGGTGATATGGATTGGCGGAAAACTACTGAACCGTTTTACTTCAATTTTTTTTTAAAATGTTCGTAATGAAATTTTTCTGTGCTTGATTGATCGACTTTTCACGCACAAAGCACAAGCGACCAAAAAGTTAATTTTTAGCATAAATCGTTCCCGTATGCCCAAAAAAAAAATATTAAAAACGATCGTTCAAGCACAAGGAATTACACTAAACTAATGAAATTTGTTTACTTTTATGGTTTCAGTTGACCTGTTCGACCGGGGGAAGTATCACCGCAAGGCTCTTCAAAAAAAAGGCCTCTAAGGGAAACAGCCACCCCTTAAAAACTATTTAATATTTTTCCACGAAATTTTGCACAAACATTGCTAATAAAGTGTACTATCAAAAAATTAAAACATTCGTGTAATCAAATAAATGCTACATACCTAAAAAAAAATTCAAACTTTCCTCTTTTTCTTCGACAAAGAAGGTATATAACCCCTTAACATCTGAAACCACATCTGCAGATGTTTTGGAATTTATACAACAGGAATTCCCATCTCAAAACATCACAGTGGAGGAGTTTAAATTTCCATATGTTTGTAGGATATCTTCATTTAAAATATCTGCTCCTCCGGAAGTTAAATACTTGTACTAAATGTACTAAATTCTAAACGTTTTTGGCTTAATGATGAATTGGTCATTAAAGAATTTGTTCCAAACAGACGGAGAAATAATAATAGGCCTTCCACGACATTACCTGAGTACCCAAAAAACTGAGCAGTTTATTTTTGGCCTATCAAAATGTTAGGGGACTTAATATGAAGATACCTAAGCTTTATGCTGACTCCTCTGCCTTTTCGGAAGACATTCTGGCCTTTACTGAGACTTGGCTGAAACCGGAGATATCAGACTCTGAAGTTCTGTCCAAAAATTTCAATACGTATAGAACTGATCGCTCTCCTCGTAGGGGGTGGGGTGCTGGTTGCCGTTACCTCTACTTTAACATCGGAAAGGATATACTTTCTTAATCCCAATGAAATTGAATTCGTTGGTGTTAAAGTTTCTTTGAAATATTTTTCTATTTATGTAACTTGTTCTTATATTCCCCCTGGATCCCACTTAACAATTTATGAGCAACATTTGTCTGCAATAAAAACTGCTTTATCTCATCTTTCCGAAAGGGATCTTTTGATTGTTTTGGGTGATTTCAATCTGTCTGACATTTCTTGGTCCATTTCCACTGACTCACTTGTCTCAACCCCTTTATCTGACCATTACTTCGTTGACGGTCTGTTAGAATTATCATTACAGCAAGTTAGCTTTATACGTAATTCACTAAACAGACAATTAGATCTTGTATTTGCTTTAGATCCGTCTGAAGTCACGGTATCTAGAATTGACCCACTAGTTGTGCCAGAAGACCGGTATCATCCCACATTAGAACTTACAATTTGTCTTCCCTGCGTTGATACCCACTCTCCTTCTCTTTCACCAACTAAAAGTAGATGCTTTCGTAAATGTGACTTTAGTAAACTCAATAACTTGATTTCACAATATAACTGGACAAATTTATATAATTGCTTGGATATTGAAAGTGCTACGGAACTTTTTTATAGTGTCCTAAACTCTTTTTTCTGTGAATGTGTACCTGATAGTTTTCCTCCTAAGTTAGACAGGCCTCCTTGGTTTACCAATTAGTTGCAAAGACTTAGAAACCTAAAAACAAACTTCTATAAAAAGTACAAAAAGTAGGGTAGGTTATCCGATTTTTCAAGATATGTAGTGGCTCGTACTAATTTTAATGTACTTAACAGTCATTGCTATTCCATGTATTTGAACCGATGTTTGTCAATGCTAAGCGAAAGTCTGCAGCATTGCCATCATCTGTACGATTAAACTCTATTGGGGCATCTACGGATCCCGAAATTGCTGATTTATTTGCTGAATTCTTCCAATCTACTTATAGTTCTGTTTCTTGGTCTAATTCTAGCTACCCTAATCACTTAAACAGGGCAAATTTTATTTTTTCTCCTGTAAGCACCGAAAGTTCTCTCTTAAGTGATTTAGAAACTATAACGCCAACCTATTCTCCGGGGCCAGATGGACTCCCTGGGTGTGTTCTTAAGTTTTGTGCCCGAACTATTTGTAAACCCATTCTTAAACTTTTTCATTTGTCTATCTTAAGATCTGTTTTTTCAACTATCTGGAAAGATTCTTTTGTTATTCCACTCCACAAAAAGGGTGCGAAGGTTAATGTTCAGAACTATAGAGGAATCTCCAAATTGTCTGCAATTCCTAAAACATTTGAACGCATTATTACCTCTCAGTTGCAACATTTGTGCTCCTCTTTAATATCGCCGTGTCAACATGGTTTTGTTAAGCGAAGATCGACCACCACTAACCTGCTCGAATTGACATCTTTTGTAATAGATGGATTTAACAAAAAATTGCAGACTGACGTTATATATACAGATTTTAGTAAAGCCTTTGACTCTGTAAACCACTCTCTTCTTTTATTCAAATTAGGTCAGCTCGGGATTCCGAATAATCTGTTAACTTGGATTTCAAGTTATTTGAATGGTAGATCTCAGAGGGTTTTATTCAAAAACGCTGTTTCCAAGATGATCAACGTGACATCTGGAGTGCCTCAGGGCAGTCATTTAGGCCCTTTGCTGCTTACTCTGTTTATAAATGATCTTCCCTCTATAGTAGCTCACTCTCGTGTACTAATGTATGCTGATGATGTTAAGCTTTGTTTTTCATATAATAATATTGAGTCTGGTTTCTGCTTGCAGTCAGACATTAATAGATTCCAGGAATGGTGTCAGTACAACATTTTGAGTTTAAACTATCTTAAATGCAACGTTATGACTTTTTATAGGGGTACGCCAACGTTCATAAGTTACTCTCTTCAGAACATGTCCCTGGACCGAATATACTCAGTAAACGATTTAGGTGTTCTCCTAGATCCTAAACTTAAATTTGGCTCCCACATAACCTCTACTGTAAATAAAGCTATGAGTGTTCTTGGGTTTATAAATCCATACACTACCAAATTATTATTTACCTCCCTTGTCCGTCCTAATTTAGAATACTGTTCTTCCGTTTGGAGTCCTCAGTATCAAGTGCACATTGACCGTATAGAGTCCGTACAGAAACAATTTCTTCTTTTTGCCTTACGTGGTTTGAACTGGGATCAAAACGTCAGTTTACCTTCTTACTTGAGTAGATTGCTATTAATTAATTTGCCTAGTCTAGTAAGCTTGGTACTATTTTTATGAATAATCTTATCAGAGGCAATATTGATTCTGTAGATTTGGTAAGCCGCCTTACCTTCAATGTTCCTGTTAGACTAATGCGAAACTACTATCCTATCAACTTGCCACGATGTTTATCTAATTTTAGTCAGCATGAGCCCTTTCGCATTCTTTGTTTTAATTATAACAACCTATATCATTTAATTTGTTCCTCAACTTCTATCCCTGTATTAAAAACTAAAATCTTGGCTCACTTGCTTTAGTCTTGTTGATCTATGTTTTGTCCTGTCTTTGTTTGTTCTATGTACCTTCCTCGCGAACCGTATTTGCCCGAAATATAAATGGGCCCGCGCGTAACAAGCACGTGTTCGGTGTCGTTTAGGTCCCTTGTTTGTACTGCTCTTAGTGCATCAACGTTCAACAACAAATAATCACTTATTTAATATTACAATTTTTTAATAGGTCGAACTTATTTCATTCACTGCTCTTTACTTTTTTCGATTTGTTCTACTGCTCGATTCGGATCTCAAAAACGGACTGTCTGCTCTCTAGTTCAATGATCAATAATCAAACCTCAGCTTAAGAGATTTTATCCCAAAAAATTGATAAAGAGAATGACTCAATAGAGTCGGAAAATAGGATGATGCAATTTGCCAATTAAATTTGAAGTCCAATCTTGGCCGGAAATTGGTGTTTACGTTAGCGGACTCGGGGCTCGCTGTGGGGATCTTTTGTGTACGTTAGCGGACTCAGGGCTCGCTTGGGACTCCGATGTTGACAATATCGGCTTGGATGATTACAGCATCCGTTTGATGCGGACTGCGTGAAATTGATCTGGGTGGGAATGATTTGGAGGCCTGGTTGACAGAAATAGCTGACCACGGATTTATCTCGGGTCTGTCAGAGTTATTTGGAAATTAGCTCTCGGCTGAAAGTTGTTTATAAATTGGGTAAGAGCCCCTAAATAATGTGTTATATAACTCCCCCCATTCTAAATTGAATCGTCCCGATTCATTGGAACTGAAGGGTATATTGAATGTAGTTGATTGGTTAATTCGACAATGATATTTTCTTCTAGGGTATATTCGTTGTCGGGGATATTATTTATTTCATTATCGGAAATATTGCTTTCTGGTTCAATTTCTATATGAATTTGCCATGGCTTGAATATTAAAATTTTTTGAATTTGATTATAACCATAATAATTAAATATATAAATGTAAATATAATTAATATTAACGTAACTGGTATTTGAGTTTGTTTAATTTGAATAAATGGATTTAGTATGTTAATATTATCAAATAAGAGTTCCGAATCATTAAATGAAATATTTTAAATTTTAGTGGTGCCATTAAAAGTTATTAAATATGACCCATTTAAATGAGTGACATAAACTGTATTTTCTCCATTTACAAAAATGGCTCCATCTTGAATTACATCTCCATTTTTATTTTTTTCTCGGATTTTGTTACAAAAGGATTTTTCTCCATTTAGTAATCTGGTGAACTAAGAACCTTCTGGGTTAAGTGTGCAATAATTATTAAATATTTCTGTCTTAAAACTAGACATTACATAGTACTTATTTCTACAATTTGCGGCGTGATTATCAATTAATAATTTTCCATCATTATGTGAAATGGATCTTGAATTGTAAACGTCACAACGATCGGTAATAATAGGGTATTTAATGTAAATTATAATAAGATCTTGAAGAATGGCGATTTTGAATTCAGATATATCTAAAATGTCTGTTATAATTACAGGTCTATTTTCGGGCTTATAAATTTCATGTATATAATCATTGTTTAGAATTTTAGTATTAAATACATCAATTTTGGCGAGTGTAATTGTGTCCATTAAATTCACAAGATCGTAAGTAAGCAAGCGCAGACTATATTTTCTGAGTGGTATTTCTTGATCTTTAAAGGATGTTTTGAATTGTACAGATAAAGATATGATCTCTTTAAATATTTTAGAATTAATAACGAATTGATCGATATTATTTTTTATTAAATCATCGATTTTAGTTTGGACTGTTATGTAACCATCATGATCTGGTGTTCCCGCTATCCATTTCCAAATGGTACCTATTTCATTAATGCCTCTTTTCGATCTACTGGGTATAATTTGAGAGATAAGTATTTTGATAATTTTTAAGTCGTGGGATATTTCCCAAAGAAAATTCTTGCTGTCGTGACTCTTTAGAAATTCTGTTTCAAGATTAATTATATCTCTATAAAGGCTTATATTAGTTATATGAAAAAAATCTGCGTATGATTCATAAATAAGAACATCTTAGGTATCCTTGTAAAAAAGGAAATCATGGTTCGTGTAATCCATAATTTCGGATTTGGTTGTAGCTACCAGCACTAATAAGTACATTAGTGAAATCATTATCTGTAATTTGAAACAAATTATTTAATATTATCTTTATAAATCGTACGGTTTCTGTTATTTATAATAACTTTATTGGGGAGATTTACCCTAACTACTTGTTTTTTATATCTAGAATTAAGCTTGTTTCTTTCCCCGTGTTTCTTTTCGTAAATTAGCTCTCTTACGTGATAATTCTTATTTTGTCTATCCTTATTGTGAAAATGCAACATTTTCTCCTTCTCAAAGATTTGGCTAATGGAAATTGTTGTACAATTTCTGAAACTTTATTTTCTATATTTAGTTTATTAGGGATTTCTTTTACGACTAAGTATTTTGAATACGAATCTATACAGGTAATGTATATAAGATTTTGGACGTAATTTATGTCAAGATGCCAATTTTCACCTTCTCCTTCTGGAATAGGTGCTTGACCGATAGGAATCTGTACTGGGTGTCTGTTGTATTTGTTTTGATTGCAAATTGTGCAATTCTTAATAAACTTCTTAAGCTTTTTGTAAGGTTTTGTAATAAGGTCTAGTTATTTGTTTATAATTTTCATCAAGCCCTCTATGAGCTCTACAGTGAGTTTCTGTGATAATGTCCTCCGCGTTTTCGACATCCTGGGCAAATGTCTTAGTGTATAAAAATGTATTTATAAAATTGTCTTTAAGCGGTTTTTTAATTCTGTAAAAATATTCTTGAGTACAGTGAACTCCTATTGTTATATTGGGTGGAATATATTCCCTTAAGATTTATACTAAATTTTCTGGAGTGTCATACTCTATTATATGTCTATTATTTCCGAATACATTATTCGACTTATGTATTGTATACCTTCCCGTTGCTATTCGCAATTGTTGCTTAAACTGGTTTAAGGGTTTTCAAGTTTCTTGTATAACATTCTCAAAGCTACTCTCTGCTGAATGCTGAGTATTTTGATCTGAGACCGATTCATTTCTTTCCGTTAAGCTATTAATTTGGATCCGTGATAAAGCGTCCGCAACAACATTTGTTGCTCCTGGCTTATAAATAAATTTGGGTGAATAGCTTTCAATAAAGGAATACCATCTTTTCATCTCGATATTTGGATTTTTTTGAGAAATGGAAAATAAAAGAGGTTGGTGATCGGTATAGATCTCGATGTTGTTAACCCCATATATGTAATTTTGAAGATTTTTAAAAGCCCATACAATAGCTAAAAGTTCCTTTTTTTTGTTGCTTCCTGAGAAAGAACAGCACCAAGCCTGTGGCGCCCACAATTTTCATGGAAAATAAAAAATTTTAACTGAAATGTATTTTTATTATTATTATTATTAATTATTAACACCTAAACGAAAATTATAAATCCGCGCTTAGCTTAATGATTAAAGCTATAGCAACTAAGGTTTTAAGCTTATTTGAGTTAAGGTTTCAAGTGATTATTTACATGATTTTGTTCTGATTCAAAGGGCTTAAGTTGTAATATAATTTATAGGTATTGAGAAGAAGCTAAGGGTGTGTATAATATTAAATTAGGTGGTACAGGTTTGTGGCTTTTAGGAAGTCTATTGTTTTATTTAAGTGTTTGTAAGAAGTTATTTTCTCTATTGTGTTATCAAGGTGGTTGGTTCTTTCATTATGGTAGAGAGGGCAATCTATAAAAATGTGACAAATAGTAAGGGGTATGTTGCAGTTGGGGCAGAGGGTTGGTGGGGATTTGTTAAGGATATAGTTGTGGGTTAAGTTGCTGTGTCCGAGTCTGATTCTGCTGAATTTTTTGAAGTCTGTCCGTGAAGTGTTTTTTACTATCTCAGGGGTAGCTTTTTCGTGGCAGATTAATTTGTAGTAAGGGGATGCTTTTGTAAGTGTTGTGTTGTCTAGAGATTGTAAGTTTTGATTGATGTATTTGCTTACATCTGATGGGTTGTAATTGCATTCTGTGATAAGAGGGAAGATGTGGGTGTTTTTAGCTGTTGTGTCTGCAAGGTTATTACCTTTTATGCCGCAGTGTCCGGGTATCCAAAGCAGGGTCAGTTTGTCAGTTTTGTATTTGCCTACTATATTTCGTATTTCGCTTGTGTAATAGTTTTGGTTGTTGGTGTTGTTAATTGCTTATAAGGAGGAGAGGGAGTCAGTGCATATAACGTATTTTCCTCTATTTTGTTTGGCGTATATGCATGCGGCAGGATTGCCGCAATTTCCGCCGTGAAAATGGAAGAGAATTCAGGGAGTAGTTTGTGCAGAATTATTTCATTATCTGTGGTGACGCTATATGATACGCCTTTTGGTGATTTTGAGCCGTCGGTATAAAGAAATGTACGGTTTTTCATTTTATTAACAATTTCTTTAAAATTTTGTTGATAGGCAATCGGGGTTGTGTTTGTTTTGTTGGTTGAATTTAACGAGGTATTAGTGATTGTTTGGCTGCCAAGCCAGTGTGGTGTTTTTCTTTCTTGGTGGCTATGGGGGTCAATGTTATGTTGGTTGCAGAGTTTAATAGTGTTATAGAGGGAGGAGGGGATTTTTTGAGTCTTCTTGGTTTTAGTTAGATTTTTATAAATTTTTTCGATAGGTGAGTGTTTATAGTTTAAAATTATTTTGAAGTTTTTTTGTGTGGCGTGTAATGCTCTAAATTCCAAGGGTCTTATGTTTGCTTCAAGTAATAAATTGTTTTTTGGTGTTGTACGAAAAGCGGAGAAGGTATGCCGGATAGCTGTGTGGTATAAAGTTTTAATTTTGTTTAGGGAGGACTTGGGGGCATTGCCATATAAATGTATTCCATAATCGACTTTGGACATCAAGATTGCTTTTACTACATAAAGGATGGTGGTAATATTGCATTCAAACTTGTTACTGGATAGGCATTTTATTATGTTAAGTCTTTTTGATAGTTGTAAAGTTAAGTTTTCAATGTGATTGTTCCATTTGTATTTCTTTTTTATTGTTATTCCTAGGATTTTTAAGTTGTCTACATCCTGTAGTGTTATATAAGATGGGTGGAAGGCAAAGTTGCAGTTTCTCTTCCTGCATACATGCAAATGTTTGCATTTGGTGTGTGAGAGTTTGGCTCCTGAGTAGACACACCATACAAGGATTTCCCTAAATAGTGGATCTATGTTGAGATTAGTTGTTTTTTTGTTAAGCTTGTATATTATAGTGTAGTCGTCTGCATAGGCGGTGAATTGACAATTCTTTTGTTTGGCTATTATTTGGTTTAACTTGTTGTAGGCTATAACAAACAGGATAACCGACAAGGGTGAACCTTGGGGTATACCGTTGTCTAAGGATTGTGATGTCGAGTATACCTTATTGGCAAGAACTGATATTTTTCTATTGGTGAGAAAGTTCAATATATATTTGGCTATTTTTGGTCCTATTTTCCAATCTTTGAGTTCGTCCGTGATGCTGTGGATGCCTACCCTGTCAAAGGCTTTGGCAAAGTCTAAAGAGATGATAGAGGCATGATTTTTTGTTGACAGGGAGGAGGTTATCTGATAATCTAGCATGGCTAGAGAATCAGAGACCGATTTTCCCTTTTTGAATCCGAATTGATGGCTGTCTAATAGCTTGCCATTTAAAGCTAGCCACCAAAGCCGTTTAGATATAATTTTATCCATGACTTTCGCTATGCATGGGTTGAGGGAGATAGGGCGATAAGAGTCAATGGAGGTTTTGTCCATATTTGGTTTGGGTATAGGTATGACAGTGCTCACTTTAAACTGCTGGGGGATTTTTGAGTTAAGGATGTTCTTAAAAAGGTTGAGAAGTCTTTGCAGTAGGCTTGGAGATAGGTTTTTTATTATTGGGTAGCTAATACGATCTCGTCCCGGAGTCGTGCCTTTAAGTTGATTAATGGAAGCTAGCATTTCGATCATGGTAATATCTTTTTCAATACTAAGGGCAATAGTAGATGGGATGTGTGAGAAGTCGTGGGTTGAATTTGATTTTTGTTGAATGAAGGTTGGGGGAAAATTGTTGTCGAGTGCTCAGTTAGACCAATGGGTACTAAGTGTGTTGGCTATTTCAATATTATCAAGTGTGTTTTGTGTGGGGCTACTGGGATCAGTAAGGCAGTGAATGTTGTGTCGTGTTTTTAAGCCACAGAAGCGGCTTATGTTTGACCATATTTTGAGGGTGGAGGACTTTGGGCTTATTTCAGCTGTAAAGTCTTGAACAGATGTTCGTTTCCTAATTTTTATTTCCCGTTTAAGTTTGGCGTTTGCTTTTTTGTATGCAAGTTTCTGTTTAGAGTGAGCGAACATAAGTTTTTTTCGTTTTTGAGTTTTTGAAGGGTTTGGTCCCACCATGGAACAGTTTTCTTTATTTTAAATTTATGTGATTGGGGAATGGTTTCATTGGCTGCTTGAATAATTATTTTAGTTATGCCTGCCCTTTCGATAGGGCAGGTGATGTTCTGTTCAAACAAGTCGATATGGATGGGATAGTGATCACTACCCGAGAGGAAGTTATCTGTATACCATTTGGAGCTAAGAGAGAGTAAAGGTGATGCGATGGAGAGGTCTATGTGGGTGAAGGTATGGTGTGTAGTAAAGTGAGTTGGTGATCCGTTGTTAAGTGTTATTAGTGAGGATTGGTTAATAAATTTAAATATTATGTTGCCTCTAGCATTGTTGGCCTGTAAGCCTCAACTTCTATGCCAACTGTTAAAATCTCCTGTAATTAGGAAGGGTGGTTGTAGACTGTCGTAAATGTTTCTGAGGTTTTGGATTTTAAAAGATTTGCTGGGAGGTATGTACGATGAGATTATGGTGAATTTGATTTTGGAGTGAACTTTTACTGCTATTGTGTCAAAGTCGGGTGCATTAGTCGGTACGATTTGTTGTTGTATTGAGTTGTGGATTAGAAGTGATACACCTCCATATCCGTTTATAGCCGTATTTTCGTGGTAAAAGGTATAGTTAATTGGGATAGGAATGTTTTGGGTGGAGTGTAGGTGGGTTTCTTGTAATGATATTATTTTTGGGTTGGGGTTTTTAATAAGGACTTGCAACTGGCTATAATTGTTAATATACCCGTTTAAGTTCCATTGGAGGACTTTTAGCATTGTTAAAGTTAGGTTTTTGTTGATAGTGCTATATGGTATTTTCTTGTATGTAGGCTAAGGTTAAATGCTGTCGCTATCGCTGTTAAGCAAATGGTTAGTGATTTTGTTGTTTTTCTTAGGTTTTGTTCATTTTTTTCCTTAGATTTAAGGGGCTTGGCAAGTGTGTTTTGTTTGCTTGTGTAAATTTTAAGTTTGAGTTCTTCTGATAGGGATGAGCTGAGTGTTGATGTTGATTTTGATGTTGAGGCTAATGCGGGTGTGGTGTCCATGGGTATTTCGAGATCGTCGTATGATGTTACTTTTCTTTGTTGTGGTTGGGCAGGTGTGATATTTTTGGATGGTTTGACTGCAGTTTGGTGATTGGAGAAGCAAGAAGGTGGTTTTGTGGGTACTGTTGCATTTTTGGTTGGTTGTTCTGCTGATATGGTAGAGTATAGTGCTGGTTGGTGTATGTGTCGGGTGTAGTATATTTTGATGGCTGTTTTGTGGTCAACTTTTTCTAGGGTTTTGATTGATGTCAGCTCTTTTTGCTTTATGAATGCTGGGCATGTTTTGTCAATTGGGCTGTGTTTGTTGGTTGGGAGATCGTATTTGCAGTTTATGCAAAACTTATCATTGGCACATGTTTCGTCATTGGATGTGTGTTTCTCTGCGGAGCAGTTGTTGCATAGTGTGTTTGATTTGCAAGTTGTTGTGGGGTGACCAAGTCTGAGGCAGTTGCGGCATCTGAGTGGGAGTGGTATGTATGGGCGTATGTTTACCTTTTCATAACCAATCATCATTGTCTCTGGGAGTGTCAGTGATGCGAATGTTATAATGATGAGTCCGGTTTCTTTTAGTTCGTTTTTATCCATTTTCTTAATTTTTCGTATTTCTGTGACGTTTTGCGATTTGAGTTCTTGCAATATGATTTCTTCTTCGATGTTTCTAAGATTATTTGAGTAAATTACTCCCTTGGAAAAGTTAAGAGTACTATGCTCACTAACTGATACGGGAAAGTCATGGAAGATGCTCAGCTTTATGAGTTTAATGGCTTGGAGTGTGTCTTTGGTCTTGATTAGTAGACCGCCAATTCTTGTTTTTTTGCACGATTCCACTAGACCATTGCATGTATAGTCAATTACTTTTTTGATTAGGAAGGGGGATACATTTTCAAATGTTTTATGGTCTGTTCTGTTTATGTTGATGAATTTCGGGCCGGTGTCGCTTGACTTGAAAAGTCTATTTATATCGGGGGCATTGTTGTTGTTGTAGGGCAGGTGCCCTGCTGAGGTTTTCGGAACTGTTCAGTAGTTGTTTTGTTATTGCTTTTTTTTTCGAAATTTGTTTTGTGCACTTGTACACTTGTTTTTGTTGTAGTTATTGTTTTTAACTGATAAGGGTTGGGTCTGGGGCTCGCTCGCTAGTCACACGTCTTTACTCCTCAAAGCTTAGAGTGAAACTGACTGAAATGTATTAGTCTTGTCAATACATATCGATTGATCCAAAAAAAAAAGTTTGCCAGTTTGATAGTCGAGGTACTCGACTATAGCGTTCTTCCTTGTTTCGAGTTCAATTTGATGAGATCCTGACATTAAGTCAAGGCATGAAAAATATTTTGCTCGGCCCAGTTGATGCAAAATATCATCAATTCTTGGGAGTGGAAATTTATCGAACAGTAATCTTTTATTAATTTGACCGATAGTCAATCACTAATCGCCATTTCTTTTGTTCTGAACCTGGAGATGGTATTTTAGGAAAAAGTAATAATGGGCTATTATATTCAGATACAGATGGTTCAACTGTCCCGCCGGTGATCAATTTTCCGACTTGTGTGGGCTTCTGTAATTATACCCGTTACTCGTAGAGTGAAGGGGTATACTAGATTCGTCGGAAAGTATGCAACAGGCAGAAGGAAGCGTTTCCGACCCCATAAAGTATATATATTCTTAATCAGGATCACTAGCCGAGTCGATCTAGCCATGTCCGTCTGTCTGTCTGTCTGTCTGTCCGGATGAACGCTGAGATCTCGGAAACTATAAGAGCTATTAAGATTTGGCATGCAGATTCCTGAGCTTCTTACGCAGCGCAAATTTATTTCAGCAGAGTGCCACGCCCACTCTAACGCCCACAAGCCGCCCAAAACTGTGGTTCCTACAAAAAAGTTTGCCACGCCCACTTTAACGCCCACAAACCGCCCACAAACTTCAAAAAATCGTAAATATGAACGTGGATATCTCGGAAACTATCAAAGATAGAGATCCCAATTCTCTATCTCAGACTTAGATTCCGTAGCCTTGTACGCAGCAAGTTTGTTACGCGAATATGCCTCGCCCACTCTTACGCTCACAAACCGTCCAAGCCTATGACGCCCACAATTTTCATGCTAGATAAAAAATTTTAATTGAAATGTATTGGCCACGTCAATACCTATCGATTGATCTAAAAAAATTTTGCCACGCCCACTCTAACGCCCACAAGCCGCCCAAGCCTATGGCGCCCACAATTTTCATGCTAGATAAAAATTTTAACTGAAATGTATTGGTCTCGTCAATACCTATCGATTGATGCCAAAAAAAATTGCCACGCCCACTCTAACGGCCACAACGCTTAAGTCTGTCTACCGCCGGTAGGTGGCGCATTTCAATCTCGCTTTGCTGCTTGCATATCTCCATATTCCTTTGGTCCCTTTAGCTTTTTTAACATACATTAACTTGTTTTTACTCTCACTGTTTAAAGAAATATTGGTCTGCGACAGACATACCTGGGAATCGTATAGGTATCACTTTTAAACCACTTGCTTATTTTATTTAAGTACGTTAATTGCGGGTAATTCTAACTTCTTCACATAAGTAAACGCAAGTGAAAAAGACGAAAAAATGCGCGTGCCTTCTAGAAAAACAATAAGCAACAACAACAACGGTTCCGCTAGTCCGTTGTTGCTATGTTTTTTGGCATGTCCCGCTTGGTCTATTTATAGATATATCCGACTTTACATATACATATTTTTAAGAAATAAAAATATATTAAAGCCCAAACCTATTATTTTAATTGGTTGTTTCAACATTTTCGAAAAAATGTCGCATTATTTAAAAGGCAAGGGTGTACAAAAGTCTATACATTTTAATTGCTGGGCCTCCTTGCCTTGAGACATGGCGAGAGAGGGAGAGCCCAAAAGTACTTTTTGAGCGTTCTCTTTGCGGACCCCGACTGAGAGCGCGTCTCTTTGCCGCCGTCGCGCTCAGCTCTGCCGGCGTCGCTGGCTGCTCTGCCGACGTCGCAGTCGACTTCGTGATGATTAGGCGCTTATACTCAATTGTGGAACTGCAGGAAAGTGAGGGAATGTGTGGGTATACATGACTCCCCCACCGTAAGTTTAACCAATGTGGTTGAAATATAGTAAGGGTACAGAAATGTTCTTAGTTTTTACAATCTTAATTTTGATATTTATATCTTCGTTTCACCTGATCCTTGTAGATCTTTTTTGTTTGGTATTTCTTATTAATCATGCATCTTGCTTGTAATTACTTATTTCTTTGTATTTAGGGTTTGATTTTCCTACTTGGTTATTTTTAACAAATATATGTGCAAGGTCTGGCTCACTCATGTTATCTTGTTTCGCATTTAATTTCTGCTTATATCTTAACAGTTTTTCCGATAATTTGGAAATTTCTTCGTGACAAAGTATATTATTAAATAAATTTATTGGTCTTGTGTTTGTGGTTGAATGAATTGTATTATTATAACAAAAATCCGCTTTTTAAACATTTTCTTGAACAATGGCAATATTGTTTGGATCAGCATTATACAATCGCATATGTTCATTAAGGGTTAAATGTAATCTTTCCACGTCAGAGCTTCCGCTTTTCTTATACGGAGGTGTAAAGTGCACATCTGTGTTATTTTCTAGGAGAAATTGCTTTATTACCACAATGTCGAATTCGATATTAGTTACAATATTCTTTCTGTACTTTCCTAAGTACACTTGGCCCTCGCTTAACACGGACTCTTTTAGCACGAACTCGGTCTTACAAGGTTACAAATTTGCTGCCATCCCTTTTAACACGCTAAACACCTCGTTCTCACACGATTGCAAAATATCGATATATATTTATTCCCGTTACTCGTAGAGTAAAAGGGCATACTAGATTCGTCGGAAAGTATGTAACAGGCAGAAGGAAGCGTTTCCGACCCCATAAAGTATATATATTCTTGATTAGGATCACTAGCCGAGTCGATTTAGCCATGTCCGTCTGTCCGTCTGTCTGTCCGTCCGGATAAACGCTGAGATCTCGGAAACTATAAAAGCTAGGCTATTGAGATTAAACGTGGAGATTTCTGAGCTTCTTTCGCAGCGCAAGTTTGTTTCAGCAGAGTGCCAAGCCCACTCTAACGCCCACAAGCCGCCCAAAACTGTGGATCCTACAGTTTTGATGAATGTATTGTTCTCATCAATACCTATCGATTGGCCCAAAAAAAAGTTTGCCACGCCCACTTTAACGCCCACAAACCGCCCACAAACTTCAAAAAAACGTAAATTGAACATGGATATCTCGGAAACTATCAAAGATAGAGAATTGGGATCTCAGATTTCGATTTCGTAGCCTTGTACGCAGCGCAAGTTTGTTACGCGGATAGGCCACGCCCACTCTAACGCCCACAAGCCGCCCAAGCCTGTGGCGCTCACAATTATCATGCTAGATAAAAAATTTTAACTGAAATATCCCACTCTAACGCCCATAACGTTTAAATCTATCTACCGCCGGTAGGTGGCGCACTTCAATCTCGCTTTGATGCGTGCATATGTCCATTTCCCTTTGGTCCCTTTAGCTGAGTAACGGGTATCTGATAGTCGAGGTACTCGACTATAGCGTTCTTCCTTGTTTTTGTTGTTGTCAATTAAAACTTCGGCTGTGTAGTAATGCATCAGGCGACTTTCAAGTAAAGCCAATGCTTGTTTATAAATCTTTCAGTCCCCGTGCGTTTAAAGGGATAGACAAGAACAAATAACCCGTTTACTGGAAAGAAAATTCCAAAGCTTGGCTAACTGCAGAATTATTTAAGGACTGGTTCATGAATTGTTTTGTACCTGACGTTGAAAATTAAAAAAAAAGAATTTACACTTTAAAGCACCATTATTATTGGACAATGCCCCAGGGCATCCAAAAGATTTAACCCCTCCGAATGTCAAAATAAAATTTCTTCCACCTAATACAACATCACTTCTGCAGCCAATGGATCAGCGTATAATTTACACTTTCATGACACATTACATCAGGCGCACTATACGCTGGATTTTGGATACAACTGAAGCCGACTCCATCGATGTAACCAGTGCTTGAAAGAAGTTTTCTATTAAAGATATCCTTGAGTTGGTTAACTTATCTTTAAAAGAGATTAAGGTGTCAACATTAAATAGATGCTGGAAAAAATTATGGCCAGAGGTTGTTAAAAGCTCTGAAATAGAAGTGCCAAAACGTGGATTCCAGGATATATTGGACCTTGCTCACTTGATTGAAGGTGAAGGTTTCGACGACTTGGCAAAAGATGATTTGTAAGAGTTGTTTGAAGATGAAGAAATTAATGACGAATTATTGCTTGAGATTGCTGTGAATAAAGCAAACAATTCGAAATCAGATGACAGCAGCTCTGAAGAAACCGATCCAATTACCCTTCAGTTCCAAAAAAAAAGTTTCACTTGTGAATCACCTTGGGAATCACCTGGGACATGTCCTCGTGCACAAGTGAAGAACAAGTGACGCTCCATATAGAAAATTGTATGGGATGTCCGCATTTTCACATGTGAAAATTCAAATGAAAATTTTTCGAAGTCCTACGGGATTTCACTTGTTCCTTATACTCTTTTTTCGTATGGCCTGTCACGTGCCGGTGACTCGTCCCAAGTGAATAACTTGGGAAAATCAGAATTTTTCCTTGAGTTTTCACTTGTGAAATCACTTGCAAGGGACACGTCCCAAGTGAAACACTTGGGAAAATCAGAATTTTTCCTTGAGTTTTCACTTGTGAAATCACTTGCAAGGGACACGTCCCAAGTGAATCACTTGTGAAAATCAGACTTTTTCTTTGTGTTTTCAATTAAAAAAATATAGAATTTAATTCATTTCATTTTAATTCATTTTAATTATATGGTACTATTTAGATTTTCAAAAATTGTACAATTATTGTTTCTGTTTTTTTGCTTCGTAAGCTTATTTTTAACGTTAGACGTCGCCGTTCCTAAACCTTTGTCCGGGTCCTCTGAATCCTTGGCCAACGCTCCTGAAAAAACCAGTTTGATAGTCGAGGTACTCGACTATAGCGTTCTTCCTTGTTTCGAGTTCAATTTGATGAGATCCTGACATTAAGTCAAGGCATGAAAAATATTTTGCTCGGCCCAGTTGATGCAAAATATCATCAATTCTTGGGAGTGGAAATTTATCGAACAGTAATCTTTTATTAATTTGACCGATAGTCAATCACTAATCGCCATTTCTTTTGTTCTGAACCTGGAGATGGTATTTTAGGAAAAAGTAATAATGGGCTATTATATTCAGATACAGATGGTTCAACTGTCCCGCCGGTGATAAATTTTCCGACTTGTGTGGGCTTCTGTAATTATACCCGTTACTCGTAGAGTGAAGGGGTATACTAGATTCGTCGGAAAGTATGCAACAGGCAGAAGGAAGCGTTTCCGACCCCATAAAGTATATATATTCTTAATCAGGATCACTAGCCGAGTCGATCTAGCCATGTCCGTCTGTCTGTCTGTCTGTCTGTCCGGATGAACGCTGAGATCTCGGAAACTATAAGAGCTATTAAGATTTGGCATGCAGATTCCTGAGCTTCTTACGCAGCGCAAATTTATTTCAGCAGAGTGCCACGCCCACTCTAACGCCCACAAGCCGCCCAAAACTGTGGTTCCTACAAAAAAGTTTGCCACGCCCACTTTAACGCCCACAAACCGCCCACAAACTTCAAAAAATCGTAAATATGAACGTGGATATCTCGGAAACTATCAAAGATAGAGATCCCAATTCTCTATCTCAGACTTAGATTCCGTAGCCTTGTACGCAGCAAGTTTGTTACGCGAATATGCCTCGCCCACTCTTACGCTCACAAACCGTCCAAGCCTATGACGCCCACAATTTTCATGCTAGATAAAAAATTTTAATTGAAATGTATTGGCCACGTCAATACCTATCGATTGATCTAAAAAAATTTTGCCACGCCCACTCTAACGCCCACAAGCCGCCCAAGCCTAGGGCGCCCACAATTTTCATGCTAGATAAAAAATTTTAACTGAAATGTATTGGTCTCGTCAATACCTATCGATTGATGCCAAAAAAAATTGCCACGCCCACTCTAACGGCCACAACGCTTAAGTCTGTCTACCGCCGGTAGGTGGCGCATTTCAATCTCGCTTTGCTGCTTGCATATCTCCATATTCCTTTGGTCCCTTTAGCTTTTTTAACATACATTAACTTGTTTTTACTCTCACTGTTTAAAGAAATATTGGTCTGCGACAGACATACCTGGGAATCGTATAGGTATCACTTTTAAACCACTTGCTTATTTTATTTAAGTACGTTAATTGCGGGTAATTCTAACTTCTTCACATAAGTAAACGCAAGTGAAAAAGACGAAAAAATGCGCGTGCCTTCTAGAAAAACAATAAGCAACAACAACAACGGTTCCGCTAATCCGTTGTTGCTATGTTTTTTGGCATGTCCCGCTTGGTCTATTTATAGATATATCCGACTTTACATATACATATTTTTAAGAAATAAAAATATATTAAAGCCCAAACCTATTATTTTAATTGGTTGTTTCAACATTTTCGAAAAAATGTCGCATTATTTAAAAGGCAAGGGTGTACAAAAGTCTATACATTTTAATTGCTGGGCCTCCTTGCCTTGAGACATGGCGAGAGAGGGAGAGCCCAAAAGTACTTTTTGAGCGTTCTCTTTGCGGACCCCGACTGAGAGCGCGTCTCTTTGCCGCCGTCGCGCTCAGCTCTGCCGGCGTCGCTGGCTGCTCTGCCGACGTCGCAGTCGACTTCGTGATGATTAGGCGCTTATACTCAATTGTGGAACTGCAGGAAAGTGAGGGAATGTGTGGGTATACATGACTCCCCCACCGTAAGTTTAACCAATGTGGTTGAAATATAGTAAGGGTACAGAAATGTTCTTAGTTTTTACAATCTTAATTTTGATATTTATATCTTCGTTTCACCTGATCCTTGTAGATCTTTTTTGTTTGGTATTTCTTATTAATCATGCATCTTGCTTGTAATTACTTATTTCTTTGTATTTAGGGTTTGATTTTCCTACTTGGTTATTTTTAACAAATATATGTGCAAGGTCTGGCTCACTTATGTTATCTTGTTTCGCATTTAATTTCTGCTTATATCTTAACAGTTTTTCCGATAATTTGGAAATTTCTTCGTGACAAAGTATATTATTAAATAAATTTATTGGTCTTGTGTTTGTGGTTGAATGAATTGTATTATTATAACAAAAATCCGCTTTTTAAACATTTTCTTGAACAATGGCAATATTGTTTGGATCAGCATTATACAATCGCATATGTTCATTAAGGGTTAAATGTAATCTTTCCACGTCAGAGCTTCCGCTTTTCTTATACGGAGGTGTAAAGTGCACATCTGTGTTATTTTCTAGGAGAAATTGCTTTATTACCACAATGTCGAATTCGATATTAGTTACAATATTCTTTCTGTACTTTCCTAAGTACACTTGGCCCTCGCTTAATACGGACTCTTTTAGCACGAACTCGGTCTTACAAGGTTACAAATTTGCTGCCATCCCTTTTAACACGCTAAACACCTCGTTCTCACACGATTGCAAAATATCGATATATATTTATTCCCGTTACTCGTAGAGTAAAAGGGCATACTAGATTCGTCGGAAAGTATGTAACAGGCAGAAGGAAGCGTTTCCGACCCCATAAAGTATATATATTCTTGATTAGGATCACTAGCCGAGTCGATTTAGCCATGTCCGTCTGTCCGTCTGTCTGTCCGTCCGGATAAACGCTGAGATCTCGGAAACTATAAAAGCTAGGCTATTGAGATTAAACGTGGAGATTTCTGAGCTTCTTTCGCAGCGCAAGTTTGTTTCAGCAGAGTGCCAAGCCCACTCTAACGCCCACAAGCCGCCCAAAACTGTGGATCCTACAGTTTTGATGAATGTATTGTTCTCATCAATACCTATCGATTGGCCCAAAAAAAAGTTTGCCACGCCCACTTTAACGCCCACAAACCGCCCACAAACTTCAAAAAAACGTAAATTGAACATGGATATCTCGGAAACTATCAAAGATAGAGAATTGGGATCTCAGATTTCGATTTCGTAGCCTTGTACGCAGCGCAAGTTTGTTACGCGGATAGGCCACGCCCACTCTAACGCCCACAAGCCGCCCAAGCCTGTGGCGCTCACAATTATCATGCTAGATAAAAAATTTTAACTGAAATATCCCACTCTAACGCCCATAACGTTTAAATCTATCTACCGCCGGTAGGTGGCGCACTTCAATCTCGCTTTGATGCGTGCATATGTCCATTTCCCTTTGGTCCCTTTAGCTGAGTAACGGGTATCTGATAGTCGAGGTACTCGACTATAGCGTTCTTCCTTGTTTTGTTGTTGTCAATTAAAACTTCGGCTGTGTAGTAATGCATCAGGCGACTTTCAAGTAAAGCCAATGCTTGTTTATAAATCTTTCAGTCCCCGTGCGTTTAAAGGGATAGACAAGAACAAATAACCCGTTTACTGGAAAGAAAATTCCAAAGCTTGGCTAACTGCAGAATTATTTAAGGACTGGTTCATGAATTGTTTTGTACCTGACGTTGAAAATTAAAAAAAAAGAATTTACACTTTAAAGCACCATTATTATTGGACAATGCCCCAGGGCATCCAAAAGATTTAACCCCTCCGAATGTCAAAATAAAATTTCTTCCACCTAATACAACATCACTTCTGCAGCCAATGGATCAGCGTATAATTTACACTTTCATGACACATTACATCAGGCGCACTATACGCTGGATTTTGGATACAACTGAAGCCGACTCCATCGATGTAACCAGTGCTTGAAAGAAGTTTTCTATTAAAGATATCCTTGAGTTGGTTAACTTATCTTTAAAAGAGATTAAGGTGTCAACATTAAATAGATGCTGGAAAAAATTATGGCCAGAGGTTGTTAAAAGCTCTGAAATAGAAGTGCCAAAACGTGGATTCCAGGATATATTGGACCTTGCTCACTTGATTGAAGGTGAAGGTTTCGACGACTTGGCAAAAGATGATTTGTAAGAGTTGTTTGAAGATGAAGAAATTAATGACGAATTATTGCTTGAGATTGCTGTGAATAAAGCAAACAATTCGAAATCAGATGACAGCAGCTCTGAAGAAACCGATCCAATTACCCTTCAGTTCCAAAAAAAAAGTTTCACTTGTGAATCACCTTGGGAATATCCTGGGACATGTCCTCGTGCACAAGTGAAGAACAAGTGACGCTCCATATAGAAAATTGTATGGGATGTCCGCATTTTCACATGTGAAAATTCAAATGAAAATTTTTCGAAGTCCTACGGGATTTCACTTGTTCCTTATACTCTTTTTTCGTATGGCCTGTCACGTGCCGGTGACTCGTCCCAAGTGAATAACTTGGGAAAATCAGAATTTTTCCTTGAGTTTTCACTTGTGAAATCACTTGCAAGGGACACGTCCCAAGTGAAACACTTGGGAAAATCAGAATTTTTCCTTGAGTTTTCACTTGTGAAATCACTTGCAAGGGACACGTCCCAAGTGAATCACTTGTGAAAATCAGACTTTTTCTTTGTGTTTTCAATTAAAAAAATATAGAATTTAATTCATTTCATTTTAATTCATTTTAATTATATGGTACTATTTAGATTTTCAAAAATGGTACAATTATTGTTTCTGTTTTTTTGCTTCGTAAGCTTATTTTTAACGTTAGACGTCGCCGTTCCTAAACCTTTGTCCGGGTCCTCTGAATCCTTGGCCAACGCTCCTGAAAAAACATATGTTTAAAAAATGCGTTTTATTTGTTTAATTGTATATTTACCTTTTATAGCTTGTTGCAGAATTTTTATTGGCACAAAACATTTCGTCATCCACTTTCGGCTAACGGAACCCATTGAATACCTTCAAAATTTACGTACTTTAAACTAAGATCAATGCACAACATCTTAAACTTAATGTAGCACTTACCTGACTTTATTATATTAACTAAACGATTAAAGTAACTCTGCTGCGCACCATTAAAATGGATGCTTCCCTTTCAATCACTCAAACAGAATGCACCAAGTCTTCTCACCCCTTTACTAGATTTCTTTTGTTTTCTCTTCGCTGCTGGCGCGTGCCACTGCACCTATACCCTTTCTAAAGTGAAATATATCCGACTATATAGTTTTTACTTCTTGAGTAAAAAATACAATACGATTTTTTTTTAAATGTTAATACTTAAATGTTTTTAAATACTTAAATCAATTTTAACGGACTAAAAAACAAGGAAGAACGCTATAGTCGAGTACCTCGACTATCAGATACCCGTTACTCAGCTAAAGGGACCAAAGGGAAATGGAAATATGCAAGCAGCAAAGCGAGATTTAAATGCGCCACCTACCGGCGGAAGACAGATTTAAGCATTGTGGGCGTTAGGGTAGGCGTGGCAAATTTTTTTTGGATCAATCGATAGGCATTGACGAGACCAATACATTTCAGTTAAAATTTTTAATCTAGCATAAAAATTGTGGGCGCCACAGGCTTGGGCGGCTTGTGGGCGTTAGAGTGGGCGTGGCATATTCGCATAACAAACTTGCGCTGCGTACAAGGCTACGGAATCTAAATCTGAAATCCCAATACTCTATCTTTGATAGTTTCCGAGATATCCGCGTTCATATTTACGATTTTTTGAAGTTTGTGGGCGGTTTGTGGGCGTTAAAGTGGGCGTGGCAAACTTTTTTTGGGCCAATCGATAGGTATTGATGAGAACAATACATTTCAGTTTAAATTTTTACTCTAGCATCAAAACTGTAGAAGCCACAGTTTTGGGCGGTTTGTGGGCGTTAGAGTGGGCGTGGCACTCTACTGAAACAAACTTGCGCTGCATAAGAAGCTCAGGAATCGGCTCGCCAAATCTCAATAGCCTAGCTCTCATAGTTTCCAAGATCTCAGCGTTCATCCGGACAGACGGACAGACGGACAGACGGACAGACGGACAGACGGACATGGCTAGATCGACTCGGCTAGTGATCCTGATCAAGAATATATATACTTTATGGGGTCGGAAACGCTTCCTTCTGCCTGTTACATACTTTCCGACGAATCTAGTATACCCTTTTACTCTACGAGTAACGGGTATAATTATATTGTAATAAAAATGTATAATAAGTAAATATAACATTATAAGTAAATTCAATTTACTAAATTTTACTATAATCAAATAGTTTACTTTTATAAAACAATATTAGTTGTTTTTTTCGATACACAATAACGCTCCTAAAACATTAGGGCATTCACATGTCGCTTCTCCACGAAAATTTTCCGCCGAAATATTAGTCGCTAGCCGTACATAACGGAGAGACGCAAAAAAAAAACAAGGAAGAACGCTATAGTCGAGTACCTCGACTATCAGATACCCGTTACTCAGCTAAAGGGACCAAAGGAAAATGGAGATATGCAAGCAGCAAATGCGCCACCTACCGGCGGTAGACAGATTTAAGCGTTGTGGGCGTTAGAGTGGGCGTGGCAAAGTTTTTTTTAAATCAATCGATAGGTATTGACGAGACCAATACATTTCAGTTTACATTTTTTATTTACCATGAAAATTGTGGGCGCCACAGACTTGGGCGGTTTGTGGGCGTTGGAGTGGGCGTGGCATATTCGCGTAATAAACTTGCGCTGCGCTCAAGCCTACGGAATCTAAATCTGAAATCTCGTTCCTCTATCTTTGATATTTTCCGAGATATCCGCGTTCATATTTACGATTTTTTGAAGTTTGTGGGCGGTTTGTGGGCGTTAAAGTGGGCGTGGCAAACTTTTTTTAGGTCAGTCGGTAGGTATTGATGAGAACAATACATTTCAGTTAAAATTTTTGTTCTAGCATCAAAACTGTAGGAGCCACAGTTTTGGGCGGTTTGTGGGCGTTAGAGTGGGCGTGGCACTCTTTTGAAACAAACTTGCGCTGCGCAGGAATCTCAGGAATCTGCATGCCTAATTCCAGTATTGTAGCTCTTATAGTTTCCAAGATCTCAGCGTTCATACGGACAGACGGACAGACGGACAGACGGACAGACGGACAGACGGACAGACGGACATGGCTAGATCGACTCGGCTAGTGATCCTGATCAAAAATATATATACTTTATGGGGTCGGAAACGCTTCCTTCTGCCTGTTACATACTTTCCGACGAATCTAGTATACCCTTTTACTCTACGAGTAACGGGTATAATAACGGACCAGCCGAAATTTGTCTCTGCGAGCGCGGAGTCCAGGCAGATCATAAGAACAAGAAAAGGGAGGGAAATATCCGAATATCTGCCTCTCTTTGTTGCACGATCGTTTTCGCCGACTGCTCTGCTGACGTCAACAGCGGCACAGCGTTTTAGGCACAAAAAAAAAAAAACAAAAAAAGCTTTTTGCCTTGAGCCATGTCACCGCGTCCCTACTGCAGAACTTAAGGGTAGTTTATCGATATAAAAGCTCCAAAAAGGATTCGCATATGCTAGCAGCTTGGAATCGTGCTTTTTGAATTCAGAATCCGGTCATCGAACGACGAGTTAAGTTTAAGAGAGAGTTGGAAAGAATATTTTTGCCTTATAAGGAGTGCTATAAAGAAGCTTTAAAAGCCACCAAACAATCGAAAATGACTGATTTTTTTGATAAAGACCCTCTAAAATTGAAAACATGTTGAAACAAACTGCCTTAAACTGTAAATAAGCAAATGCAATTCAAATTTGATATGAATAGAAACATATGATCGCCAAACTTTTAACATTTTTAAGTTCCTATAAAGTTTAACCTGTTAATTAATTATATGAAGCAACTTTCTTAATTTAATACCAACTTTTAATTTTAGAAATATGAATGTTATGCATTTCTTAACTACATTTCTTATGAATAATGACTTTTGGTTAGTTTTGAACAAATGTATGAAACTTTAATGAAAACAGACCAAATTTGAACAATAAAAATTTTTTTGCTGCCAATTTTGAATTTTGCGAACGTAACCCCTTATTTTGTACTGAATCCATGTTTCGCTTAACACTATTACGCTTAACACGACGATTTCTAGGACGTACCCCCGTGTAAAGCGAGGACCAAGTGTACATGCATATACTCTCGCGCTCCAGCTTAAGAGATCATAATTAAATACATATAATATATAAAATATACATAGCCGTCTCTCTGCTGTCCAACTGTGGGCAGCGCAGCAACGAGACTTAGGCTTATTTAGAACCTAAGGAAAAAATGTATGATCAGAAACAACTGAACATTGGTAGCGGCACCTTTGCTGATCCAAATTTAAATAAAAGATTATTCACACAAATCCAAGAGGTTTTCTCTACTATACATTCTTGATCATGATAGCCGAGTCGATTTAGCATGCAGATTCCTGAGATTCCTGCGCAGCGCAAGTTTGTTTTAGCAGAGTGCCACGCCCACTCTAACGCCCACAAACCGCCCAAGACTGTGGCTCCTACGGTTTTGATGCTAGGATAAAAATGTTAACTGCAATGTATTGTTCTCATCAATACCTATCGATTGACCCAAAGAGTTTGCCACGTCCACTTTAACGCCCACAAACTGCCCACAAACTTCAAAAAATCGTAAATATGAACGTGGATATCTCGGAAACTATCAAAGATAGAGAATTGGGATCTCAGATTTAGATTCCGTAGCCTTGTACGCAGCGCAAGTTTGTTACGCGAATATGCCACGCTCACTCTAACGCCCACAAACCGCCCAAGCCTGTGGCGCCCACATTTTTCATGCTAGATAAAAAATTTTAACTGAAATGTATTGGTCTCGTCAATACCTATCGACTTATGCCATTTCCCACGCCCACTCTAACGCCCATAACGCTTAGATATGTCCACCTGTGGGCAGCGCAGCTACGAGACTTAGGCTTATTTAGAACCCAAGGAAAAATGTATGATCAGAAACAACTGAACATTGGTAGCGGCACCTTTGCTGCTCCAAATTTTAAATAAAAGATTATTCAAACAATCCAAGAAGTTTCTCTCTACAATATATTCTTGATCAGGATCACTAGCCGAGTCGATTTAGCCATGTCCGTCTACAAAAGCTTGAAAGTTGGGATTTGGTATGTAGATTCCTGAGCTTCAGCTTTATGCTAGAAATACAAAATTGTAAACTGAAATGTATTGGTCTCGTCAATACCTATCGATTGACCTAGCCCATTGACCCACGCCCACCTTAACGCCCACAAGCCGCCCCCTTAGCGTACTCAGCTATCTGATAGTCGAGGTACTCGACTACAGCGTTTTCCTTGTTTTTATCGTTGAATCCCGCACAATTTGACATCGCTCAAAAAAGGACTCTTGTGGATTGGTGCAAAGAAATGTTGAAAAAATACAATCGCGGTGTTTCAAAAGACGTTTATAAGATCGTTACAGGTTACGAATCATCAGTCTATGCTTATGAGCCCGAAATAAAACCCTAATCGACCGTGTGCCTCCTTAAAGACGGGCCAAATCCAATGAAATTTGTTCGTGGAAGAAGCACTTCGAGTGTTATAGATCTCAGACAGATCTTCTATCTCCTAAGGAAATGTCATCACAAATTGAAGTACCTGGAATCGGAGAGAAAGTAACAACAGCAATAGTTCAATGCTAAAGCGCACGTCATGTACATCTGATAATAAATCACTTGTAGAGGTATTAACTATTTCCAAGGTCAGTATAAATCAACCTTCATAACCGATAAAATTCCCGAGGGAATGCCGTGAGCAAATCCAGACTTTCAGTAATCTCGACTATACTCAGCATAAAGTAATAGTGCCGGAAGGTACAAGTTGCTAATCAAGAAGTATCGAAATTGTCTCATTCTAACGAGGACAATAAAATAATGGTTCCTTGCAGCTAGCTGAAGAACATTCTGCATGCGAGAAAAAACAAACCCGACATTTAATCTGAATTTTTGATGACATTTTGTAAAGAATCTCGTAGCTGCCCCTTAAATACCCTTAAAAGTAAGCCGAGGTTCATGGACTTAAAAACATTCCGTTAGACCTTATCCGTCAGATATTCTCCAAATAAAATTCAGAAGATGTCAGTGAGCATGTCAGCTCTGTTAACGCCTAAGAGAGCACAGATAACGTCAAAGGAAAGGTAGAACTAACAGGGAATAAAAGGTGAAAAAGGTAAAGGGAAATTCGGGTTTCGTGCTCGCTGGTAGGCGAAGTAACCTTCTTTTGGTTTTTAGTTCTCGGACGAAGAAGGTCATTAGGTCGGAATATTAATTCAAGCTCGATGGTCAGCCAACTCCAACCAAAAAGTCTGTAAAGTAGCACTTAATTGTTTGCGGGTGGTCCCAACCGATAAAAGAACAGTGAATACCTACGGCTATAAACCAAATTAAATAAAAAAAATCTTTCTACTTCAATTTTCCTGGCCAAATCCACTGGGTGAGTTTTCCGAAAGGGTAGGGAATCCCCCGGTGTCTAAGTGTTATATTGTTCAACTAGGTTTGGCCATCCATAAATCTGGAGAAAAAAAACTTAAGCTACGTCAAAAAAAGCCAAAATAGCGAAAATCCGAAAAAATAGCCAGAAGAGAGCAGCGGGTACCAACCATTTTGGGAGAAGAAGAAGAGCCAGTAAAAATCTGATCGCAAGCACGTCAGCTGCTTTCTAATGCTGCTGTTTTAAGCCCGGTTTTCGAGTTTCCGCGCGTGCGCAAAGGCCATTGGGATCTTTGGGGCTTCGAATAGTGTTGTGCATAAAAATTAGACAGTAGTGATTTGGAGAAAGAGAAGGAATAGCAGTAATTATGTTATCTGCGGCAAATGTATGGCGTAACATGGAAAGGAAAGCGAACGTGAGCGAGAAGCAGCCCAGACGCAAACCCGTGAGAGTGGAACATAGCTGGATCCCCACTATCTAACCCCTAACCCATAAAACAAAAAGGGGCCATGACTATTTTTACAGTGGGATTTCGTGGCCAAGATTGGGTGAGCCTAATGTGTGTGTGTGTAACAATTCCAGCGGACCATAACCGATATTTTTATTCTTTGTGCATGTCCTTTTCTCTCCGTCCGGTTTAGTATTCTTTAGGTTCGTTCTTGCACATTTTCTTTATATAATAATAAGATTGTAAGCCTCTTGGTACAGCAATAATCCCCCCAGTTACCGACGGGCCAGGAAAAGCCGGAAAAATCAGACGTCCTGGCTATACCCGAGTGAATTCCATCCTGCCATCTTTATCCATTGCAGGTATAATTTATAAAAGCTTATTATTTTTGTCGCCCAAAGTGTCGGCTTTAGTTAAGTTCATCTATTGCTCGATTTAGTTGAACACAATAAGCTATGACCCCTTCTGTTTATCTTGACCTTTAATTTCATTATACTCGTTAATCGTAGAGTAAAAGGGTGTACTATATTCGTCGGAAAGTATGTAACAGGCAGAAGGAAGCGTTTCCGACCCCATAAAGTACATATATTCTTGATCAGGATTACTAGCCGAGTCGATCTAGCCATGTCCGTCTGTCCGTATGAACGCTGAGATCTCGGAAACAATAATGGGATTAAGCATGCAGATTCCTGAGATTCCTGCGCAGCGCAAGCTTGTTTCAGCAGAGTGCCACGCCCACTCTAACGCCCGCAAACCGCCCAAAACTGTGGCTCCTACGGTTCTGATGCTAGAATAAAAAATTTTAGCTGCAATCTATTGTTCTCATCAATACCTATCGATTGACCCAAAAAAGTTGGCCACGCCCATTTTAACGCCCACAAACTTCAAAAAATTGTAAATATGAACGTGGATATCTCGGAAACTATCAAAGATAGAGAATTGGGATCTCAGTTTTAGATTCCGTTTGTTACGCGAATATGCCACGCCTACTCTAACGCCCACAAACCGCCCAAAGCTGTGGCGCCCACATTTTTCATGCTAGATAAAAAATTTTAACTGAAATGTATTGGTCTCGTCAATACCTATCGATTGATGCAATTTCCCACGCCCACTCTAACGCCCAGAACGCTTAAATCTGTCTGCCGCCGGTAGGTGGCGCATTTCAATCTCGCTTTGCTGCTTTGGTCCCTTTAGCTGAGTAACGGGTATTTGATAGTCGAGGTACTCGACTATAGCGTTATTCCTTGTTTTATGTTGGATTTGTGTGCCTCGATAGTAGTAGAAGCAGCAAATCAGTTTATATTTCCCGCAGTGTTTCATTAGAACAACTGTTAGGGCTATCTATCCCTTAAGAGAATGCTGGCCAACCTGCATCACGACCAACGCCCCTTAGAAGTAATTGTTCCTATCTGTCTCAGAGGCCCACATAATGAATAACTGGAAAATTCGGTTATCCGGAACTGGCGATACTTTGGGTGTGGACACTTTTATTTATAGGGTTGAGGCTTTAACTTTACACTTCTTTGCGGCAATGCTAATACGCTGTTTGAGGGTAAAGCTGCCGATTTCTTTTGGCGGTATGGGTAGTGCACTGGTAAGTGCTTTGTGTAGCACTAAAAAAGCTATTCAGAGACTTTAGGACGGATGTAGACATCCGCCAAATGATTAGGGACTGCAAGCAAAGAGACAAAGAAACTTTTGAGGCAGAGGTAGCAGAGCTCTTATCGGTTGAAGAGATGGACGGTAAATCTGAGACTGATGAGGAAGACTTGTAAAGATAAATCGGAGCTCTACCCCTTATATGTTGGAACTGTCATAATAAATAAAGGTCTTTTGTTACTCTTGCTATAGGCCTAACACCTTCAGAAGTCATGTTCAAAAAAACCAGCAAGGAACACCCCAGCCAAACGCCATCCGATCAGCACCAAATACTAACAGCTCAGAGGGATTAAGCAACCATATACAGCAGGCAGTCATTAATAAACCTCTTTCCAACAGCGAGGAGCTGATCGAGTTCTGGCATAGGAAGCTCGATGCCTTAATTAAGTATCCTGTTCCCAGCCAGGGAGAGGTACCTCGTATGGTCGACGATTAGACCAAACACAGGCATTTTCCAGTTTCCCCGGCTATTGAGAAGGTGCTTTATGCTGAAATCGATAGAAAGCTTCAGTTGGGTGTAATAGAAGAGTCGGAAAGCCCCTGGTCGTAACCAGTCGTCCCAGTCCAGAAGACAGGGAAAGTTAAATTCAGCTTAGATAGTCGAAAAGTGAACTCGTAAACTAAAAAGGATTATTATCCACTGCCGCAAATTGATGGCATTCTCAGCCGATCCCGCTACGACAGGCAAGACTGCGTTTACAGTCCCAGGGAGGCCTCTTTATCACTACAAGGTCGTGCCCTTCGGCCTTGCAATGCGCCACAGACAATGTCCAGGCTTATGGATAGGGTTATCCCAGTGTCTCTCAGGAATGAAGTATTTGGTTTCCGACAATTTCGAAAACCATTTAAAGGTTTTACACTCGGTGGATTGACAATAAACATTGGGAAAAGTCATTTTTGCAAGCGTTCTGTGAAATATTTGGGTCACATTATCGGAGAAGGAGGAATCCGCACCAAAACCGACAAAATCTCAGACATTGCAAGTTTTCCCTTGCCAACAACAGTTAAATCGCTAAGAAGTTTATGTAGATTTTATGGGTCCGTTTCCTACAAGGTGAGTTCCAAAGTAAACAGGACTTTTTGAATCTAGCGCCCTCTAGTGGCGCCATCTATATGTCAACTGGTGCGTTAGAGTCTGCTATCGTTTATCGACTTCCAGTAAAAATTTCATGACATTTCATCTATTGGAAGTGAGGTTATTGCGTTTTAAGTGTCAGTATGTTTTTGTCATCGGTGCGAAAATGAGCTTCGAACAAAGAGCCAACATTAAATTTTGTTTTAAAATTGGTAAAACTTTTACCGAAACGTTTCAATTGCTGAAACAAGTTTATGGCGATGATTGCCTATCCCGTAGCAGAGTGCACGAGTGGTTTCAACGTTTTCAAAGTGGTCGTGAGGACATAATTCATAAAAAATTAGCCGAAATCATCATTGAAATTCATGGAAATAGAATTGAACATCTCCAAAACATCGATTTATCGCCTTTTTTACCGAACATTTGGGCTTACAAAAGGTGTGTGCACGGTTTGTTCCGCACAAATTGACTGACGTCCAAAAATTGCTCAGAATTCAACATTCGGAGGGCATCGTTAAAGAGGCAAAAAAAGACCCGAACTTCCTTTACAAGATTGTGACTGGTGACGAAACGTGGTGTTTTCAATATGATCCCGAAACGAAACGCCAGAGTGCTGAATGGAAGGCGCCGGACGAGCCGAAACCCAAAAAATCGCGCATGGAGAAGTCAAAAGTGTAGACAATTTGTTTTTATGATTCCAAGGGTATTGTCCACACAGAATTTGTTCCACCCGGCCAAAACGTTAATGCGGTATTCTACCTTGGAGTTTTGAAGCGTTTGGTGCGCCGCATTCAACGTGTTCGGCCCGAATATCGCGAAGATGGAAGTTGGCGTTTGTTGCACGATAATGAGCCGTCTCATCGATCGACGCTTGTTTCCGACTATTTGTCCAAAAATCACATTTTAACCATCAACCACTCGCCGTATTCACCTGATATGGCACCGTGCGACTTCTACCTTTTCGGAAAAACGCATTTGCCGATGAAAGGAAAGCGTTATGCAGACGTAGAGGCCATTCAAAAGGCTTGCACCGGCATACTGGCGGCCATACCGGGCAACGAGCTAAAACACTCGTTCGTCATGCTTTTGGACCGTGCAAAACGCTGTATTAAAGCAGAAGGATACTATTTTGAATAAAATAAATTGATTTTGCCGAAAAAACTATTTGTTCTGTCTTTTTTTTAAAAGTCCCGTTTACTTTGGAACTCACCTTGTAGATCAGGAAGTGGAAATGTCGCAATTTTTATTGATTTAGATAATTACTCTAAATTTGTGTTCCTCAAAGGAGTTAAGAAATCGACTGCTGACGTCTTTATCAAGTATTTGCGGGATGATTTGTTTTTCACTTTTGAAATGCCGGAAACAATTGTCTCCGATAACAGATCGCCGTTCAGAGTTAATAGTTTCCAAAATCTTTTGCGAAGCAATAAAATTCGACATACCTTTGCAGCAGTGCATACTACGCAGTCTAACGCGTCAGAGCGTGTTTATCGCTCAGTAGTAGCGGCCATTCGCTCGTACATTCGACCTGATCCAAAGGATTGGGATGAGACCCTTAGTCAAATATGTTTACTTGCACTTCGATCCTCTGTACATTCTGGTCTTGGTACGACACCCTACTACATGTTTTTTGGTCAGCAGATGGTGAAGTCTAGTGGTACTTATCCATTATTAAGATCGTTAGGGCTATTAGAGGATAGAGATGCGACAGTGCTTAACATGTGTCCATGCTAGGCTCGCAATTTTCTTATATTGGTTTTTAATGTTAAGCTTGCAGGTGGCCATCGGCATTTCAATGTTCTCCTTGTCCGGAAGGAGAGGAACGGTAGTGCCATGCCAGGCCAGCTCATCTGCAATACAATTGCCTGTAATGTTCCGGTGACACGGGACCCACATCAGGTAAATTTTAAACTGCAGAGCCATCTTGTGCAGAGATTTGCGGCAGTTTGATATGGTGTGGGAGTTTGTATTGGTCGAGATAATCGACGTGATAGCCGCCTGACTATCGCTATAGATGTTAATCAGTTTATTCTGACAGTTTGCATCGTTCAGAAGCATCAAAGCTTCAATTATGGCAAATACTTCCGCCGGGAAGACGCTACAGTGATCCGGAAGTCTGAAGGATTTCCTGATATTAAGTTGTTCGGAGTATATATTTCCTCCGACTTGATTATTTAATTTTGAGCCGTCAGTGTAGAAATTGACTGCCTCTGTAGGGCCCGGCTGGCCTTGCTCCCAGTCTTCTCTGGTTGGGAGCAATGCTTCAAAGGGCGTGTGGATGTATTTAATAGGTTTGCATAGATCTGTACTGGGTGGGATCATTGTGTCTTGCTGGATTATCCTGGCATGGCCGTATATTTGGGGTTTCCACTGCCCTAAGTCCCTCATCCGAACCGCAGCTATCTTAGCTCGTTCCATGCCGGCTAAGTCCAGACTAGGAAGGTTCAGAATAGCATTTAGCGCCTCGCTGGGGGTGGTGCGAAGGGCTCCGCTTATGCATAAGGATGCCATTCGTTGTACCTTGTTTAGGTTTGTTGTGGTTGTCTGCTTCATTAGCGCGGGCCACCATATTGACACTCCGTAGAGCAGAATAGGCTTAACTATCGCTGTGTGTATCCAGTTGACGATTTTTGTGGACATGTCCCATTTCGTTCCGATGGCCTTTTTGCAGGAGTAGAGGGCAATTGTTGCCTTCCTCGTTCTCTCTTGGCTGTTTAGTCTCCATGTCAGACGCTTATCTAATACTAACCCCAAATACCTGGCGCTGTCACTGAAGGAGAGAGAGCAGTTATTTAATATTGGTGGGCTTAGTTGAGGAATCTTGTATCTGTTTGTAAACAGCACCAGTTCCGTTTTCGAGGGGTTTACCCCTAGACCTCTTTCTGTTGTCCAGTCAGAGAGTATTTTAAGTTTGGCGGTCATTAGATCGCATAGTGTCTGAGGAAATTTTCCTGAGAAAATAATGGCTACATCGTCCGCATATGCCACAACCTTGCATCCACCCCCTTCCATGTAGCACAACAGCTTATTTACTGCGATGTTCCATAGCAGGGGGGAGAGTACACCACCCTGAGGGGTTCCCCTGTTCACGAACCTTGTTTGTGTTGAGATTCCTAGGGTGGAGGTAACCATTCTGCTCATCAGCAATTCATGGATTAACTCCACGACTTGGATCTCAACACCCAGGTCGGTGAGGGATTCGGTTATGGCTGTAGGGAGAACATTGTTGAAAGCGCCCTCTATGCCCAGAAATGCAGCAAGTGCGTATTCCTTGTGATTGAGTGACTTTTCGATTTGGCTGACTACCGCGTGTTGAGCTGATTCGGTGTACTTGCCTTTTGAATATGCATGCTGCGCTGCTGATAACTGTTTCGAGTCCATGACTGACCTGATGTGCAGTCCAATCAGTCGCTCAAAGCTCTTAAGGAGAAAGGATGTCAGACTTATGGGCCTAAAATCGTTCGTCATCGTGTGCGAGGCTTTGCCCGCTTTGGGTATAAAGACTACCTTTGTTTCCCTCGATGTTGATGGCAACGTTCCTATCCTAAAAATGGTACGGAAAATTGTCTTTAGCCAGTTGATGGCAAGTTGACCTGCGTGTTGGATATGCGCAGGTGAGAGATGATCGGGTCCTGGTGATTTGAAGGGTTTGAAGCTGTTTATGGCCCAACTTATGTTGCGTTCGGAAATAAGCGTTTCCAAGTCAATGCTTAGACCTGCATGATTTTCTGGGAGACGTTCTACCGGGAGACTACTTGGAAAGTGGGTGTCTAGTAGTAGTCTTAGGGACTCCTCACTAGAGTCTGTCCACGAGACATCTGGTTTGTGAAGGTACCCCAAGGAGGGGGTTGTTTTGGAGAGGATCTTCCTAAGCCGAGCTGCATCGGCTGTTTCCTCTATGTTTGAGCAGAAGGTCTGCCAAGCTGATCTTTTTTCTTTCCTTATGGCCTTCTTGTAGGAGGCTAGTTCTAACTTGTATTGTTGCCATTTTAGATCCTCATTTCCTGCTTTTGCCCTGTTAAAAAGGGTTCTGCAACTGGATCTGAGTTCTGAAAGTTTCTGTGTCCACCAAGGAGGCTTTTTGGTTCCTCTCGGTTTGCGTTTAGGGTGGGCTGCTTCGAAAGCCGAGTTGCAGGCATTCGTTATGTTATCAAGACTACTATGTTATCAAGACTGAGTATATCACTGTTGTCATTTGGGGGTTCTATTGGAAGAATGTTTAGTAGGGCTTCCCTATAAGCACGCCAGTTGGTACGTCTATAGTTGACGAATTCAGCTGGAGTAGAAGGGTCTAGTGATAAAGTGGTTTCTATAAATCTATGGTCAGAGAAAGAGTGTTCTTTTGAGACTTCCCAGTTTCTGACTGCTTCTAGCAGATTACCTGACACCATGGTAAGGTCAATGACTGTTTGGCTATTTTTTGTGATAAAGGTGGGGGTATTACCCCTGTTGCATAGAAATAGATTTGAGCCAAGGATGAAGTTAAAAAGAGACTCACCCCTGTTGTTGCTTGTTGGGCTTCCCCACTGAGTGTGGTGAGCGTTTGCGTCGCAGCCGATTACCAGTCTTATTTTGAGCGCCTCGCTATCTTTGACCAGTGTCCGGACAAGCTCGTCTGGTGGGTCTTCCTTCTCGAAGGCCATGTAAGCTGAAGCCACCCCTGATTGTAGCCGCTGGAAGCTCCAGACTTGCTACGGTGTTGTCTCCGTTGCTGTAATTATGAAGCAGAAATATGCTAAGGTGCCTTTTGGCTAGAATGCATGTTCGAATTTTACCTTCTTTTGGATCAAGCAGCAGCTTGAAATCTTTGGTACCCAGTCCAGCAACCTTGCCTCCTACCACCCACGGCTCCTGTATGAGTACTAGGTCTGCCCTGCCGTCAGCCAGGCGGAGCAGGAGGGCAGCCGACGCTGCTTTACTGTGATGGAGGTTCACTTGCAGTAGTCTTAGCGACATTTGCCGAGTTCCCCTCCACCACTGTGACGTCCGCTTCCTCGCTGCCGCTGAGGTCGCCGTCGTCTTCGTCCGCCGGGTTCATCGCCTGCATCCCTCTGCTTAGCGACGCGTCGGTTGAGTAGCCATCTTCCGGTTCATCATCTCCAGGAGCCTCTATCTCCTCGGGAAAGACCTGCTCGGCTGGGTTGCCGGTCGGGTCCTCCTTCGAGTTAGAGTCTCCCTTGTAGACTTTGATGCGGATGGCACTGAATCCGAAGTTCAGCTCCCCGTGAGTGGCCTCTATTGGGGATACTGACTCCTTATTCAGTACCACGATGGCCTGACTGATCGGCCCCTCGTGAGGTTCCACCTTTACGACTTTCCAGTAATGCGTGGGCAAATTGGGGTTGCATCTTTGCAACATAAAGAGGATGTCCTCCGGTGCTTTGATAGACGACGGCAGCCATATCCTCGCTCGTGGTCTGCTGGGGACGTCGCACCAATCTAGTGCAACGATTTCCGCCCCAGGATACACCTCTCCGAGCTTCTCCGTCGCCTTCTTGTAGAGGTCAGCTCATCTCTGACTGTCGCAAGACACCACCTTGACGCTGCCCTGGAACCAGCCTGCGTCCTTGCAACATGGCGTCGGTTGGGGGAAGTCCCAGAGCAAAGCCATGCAGATGACCGCTAGCTGCTCCTCGACCGCCTTCCACTGGTTTCTTGGGATCCGGCCTCCGGGGTTCTCTTGTCAACCAGTCCAATCAGAACCTTGTTCCGCGCTATCTCCGCAAATTACAGGTTCTGTTGGACCCTAGATCTCTTTGCCGCAGGTCCAGGCAACTCTAGAGATCGTTGTCTCTTTGGCTGTGCACTTACAGCATTAGGCTTCTCTTGCCCGTAGTTGGGGAGCACCGTCTTCGCCCATTCCACCTTCTTCAGCCATTCGGCTGAGGGGTTGGCAATCTTGCTCCTGTTAAGTGAGCGGAGTGTTCTCCGCATAGGTGAATTTGTTTTGCTCGGTGGTTGGAGCGACCGTCTAAGTCATACCTCCTGCAGTTTTTGGCGCCGGCGCGCACTTTTGCAGAGGTGCTGGCGGCCGACTGTCTTCCACCTATCACCCCCAGTTTGGGGTGGGGCCCTTTTGGGATAGCCCCCGAGCTGGTGCCAGCACAGGCGGAGCCAATGCTCGCAGATTCTGTCGCACCCACCTTCTCCTCCGTCAGATATTCTCCAAATAAAATTCAGAAGATGTCAGTGAGAATGTCAGCTCTGTTAACGCGTAAGGAGCACAGATAATGTCAAAGGAAAGGTAGAACTAACAGGGAATTAAAGCTAAAAAGGAAAAGAGAAATTCGGGCTTAGTGCTCGCTGGAAGGCGATGTAACCTTCTTTTGGTTTTAAGATCTCGGACGGAGGTTGGAGTATTAATTCAAACTCGACTAACTCTAACCAAAAAGTCGGTCAAGAAGCAGTTAAATGTTCGCGGTTGATCCCAACCAATAAAAGAACAGTGAATACTTACGGCCATAAACCAAAAAAAATCTTTTTACTTCAGTTTTGCTGACCAAATCCACTAGGTGAGTTTTTCGAAAGGGTAGGAATCCCCCCGGTGTCTAAGTATTATATTGTTTAATTAGGCTTAGCCATCCATAAATCTGAAAAAAAAACTTACAACTACGCCAGAAGCCAAAATAGAGAGAAACCGAAAAATAGCCAGATGAGAGCAGCGGCTACCAACCATTTGGGAGAAGAAGAAGAGCCGGTAAAAATCTGATCGCGAGCAGCTGACGTCGCCGTTTTTAATGCTGCTGTTTTAAGCCCGGTTTTCGAGTTTGCGCGCGTGCGCAAAGGCCATTGGGATTGCTGGGGCTTCGAATAGTGTTGTGCAAGTAAGGCAGTAGTGATTCGGAGAAAGAAGCAGTGATTATGTTATCTGTGGCAAATGTTCGTCCCTAACCCCTATTTGCAACCAAGACCCAATTGCGTAACCCGATGACTGAAAAATACCGGAAGAAACAAGAACCACACGAGAAGAGCAAAATCCGTTTATAATACGCTTATTTCCGGTTGAAAGTTAAAAGTTCCCATCGCGTAACATAGAAGAGAACAGTGAGCTAACGTAAGAGAGAAGCAGCCCAGATGCAAATCCGCGAGGGTGGCCCGAACCCGAGTGATGTCGACTCTCCTTTCCTTCTTAGTTCCCTCAACTGGAATGTACCCTGTAGAACAGTTCGTGGCTTTCGTCCGTTGTCTCTGCCAATACTTAGATCCAATTATGCCCTTCATGATCCTTTTCGTGTTCTTTGTGACGATTATAGTGCACTGTGACACGTCTCACTGTTTAATAGCCCTAATGCAACTAATTACGATAAACTTATGTATTTTCTATCTTCCAATAATTTGTAAATTTCTATGTTGCTAACCATTCTATTTGAGCATGTGTTTTAAACTGTGTATTGTTATATCGTTTTTTTCCATGTCCGTGATTTCGTTTACTTAACCAAATCGGTCTAGGGCTCCGCGCGTAACAAGCATTGCTTGGTGTCGTAAGGGCCACTTGTTTGTACTGACCATAGTGCATCAACGTCCAAGTTTAAGGTTAGAGGGAGTTAGAGCATAGCTCAAGAGATGGAGGAGAGAGACCGAAGTCGAAGCACCGGAAATGGTGAGTATGAATAGAGAGAGGGTAGTTACGTAAGAAATTGTTAGTTTAATGTTTTAAGTTTTTTTTGTAGTTTTAAAAATGTCCCAAAGGACTGCGCGTTTGATTATCGGTGGGAGTGTGTGAAGAACTTTTAATAAAACCAAACAAATATTTTCTTAAAACCTCCCATAAACAGTAAAAGCCTCCGAAAGCGCTTTCTACATTGGAGCTGAGAAAAATGTGAGTGACATTTTTTTATCTTTATTAATTTGAAACAATTTTGCCGAAACATACATTTTTTCATTCTGTTTTTACTTATTCGCAAGCAATTAAAGCCACAGTTACGCCCAAAAAATGGGAACAGACTAACATTTTTTTACCTATATTAAAATAACTAAAACTGCTAGTTAACAGTAACATAAATAAGCACTTAATGCATAGGGTAAACGAAGGAATTGCTTTTGGAACTTCTTGGAAAATGATAACTGTTGGGGCGGTGCGGCTTGATCGATGGAAATAGTTGAAGCCCCAAGACTGAATGGTACCCAAAAAACACGGGAGTACTTTTGGGGATTTTACGCGACGAGCGTAGGTGTTAGTACACTTTGAAACATGAACTGCCTAAGCCTAACTTAACTTAAGCGCTCCAGAGCAGAGCGGAGACTTAGGGGAGAGATGGAGAGGGAGAGCGGACGGCAGTGCGAGCGCGCGAGATGTAGACATCTGGATAAAACTGCCGCTCGACACTGCCTCCTGAAATTAAACGCCCTTTTGACGTGAACATTCTCCCCCCCCCTTGCGAGGACACCCGTAGCAAGAACCTCAGGATAGTAGGCTCAGGAATACGTTGGAAGTGTAGATCGGTCGTCCGTATGTAGGAGAGTGTGGTGGTCCTTTCCACACTTCTGGCAGTGATGACCACTATGGCAGGAGTCCTTGGTATGATTGTGAGCCAAGCAATTGGAGCAGTACTTCTGGATATGTACTTCCTGGAGCCGATACTGGGGGCTTAGCCGTAGAAAGTGGTGGCACTTCCGTAGAGGATGGATCTTTTGGCAGACTCGGCATTGGTACGATTTAATACCTCGAGTACGTCTGCCATCCAAGGATGGGTATGGAACCCAATACTCGGATGGAGTATTCTTAGGAGGGACTTTTTGTACGGAAACTTGCGCTGAATAGGACGAAATGATGTGTGGAACTGAGGCGGTTACTGGCCTTGGAGGGTCGGATGGAATCGTCGGAGTAGTAGGGCCGCTGTTTCGATGCAGCAATGTGTGATGCCGATCTTGGCAAGTGAGACAGTTGTGAGCGCTTGTGCAATCCCGGAATTTATGGCTACTTGCAAAGCAATTGGAGCACAACTGCTTCCTTTGAATATAGGCTAGGCGATCGTCTACCGTCATCTGTAGGAAGCGTGGACATATACGCACGGGGTGGTTCTTCTTGGAACACAGATCGCAGCCCTTGGGTATCGGAACTAACCTTGTGTTGAAGGAATTTATTTTTGGAAATTCTGCCACTCGATTTGTGTCCTTGGACTGGACGTGGTGAAAATTGGCAGATCGGAAGCTATCGACGGCCTCAAGAGTTCGATGGCGCTCTGTCAAATATGAATCAAGCTCAAGCCACGTAGGAATTTCGGCTTTATTTTGGATGGATTGCTCCCATAATGAGAGAGTGAGCTTTGGTAGTTTTGTCGAGCACATATAAACCAGGATAGGGTCCCAATTCTCAATATTAACACTAGAAAATTTTAAGGAAGTTAAGCAACCTTGAAAAGTGCGTTGAAGTTCCTTTAAGGCTGCTCCCGACTCCTGTGCTATGGATTGCACATTGAAAAGTGTTTTCAGGTGACTGTTCACCTGCAATCGCTTATTTTCGAAACGCTCAGTTAGGTTATTCCAGGCTGAGCGAAAGCCATCATTGGTGAGTGGGGATCTTGAAACTATGGAATGAGCTTCGCCAATTGTTTTTGAATTTAAGTGGAATAATTTTTCAACGGGCGTTAGACTCGTATTGTCTATGTATATTGCCGTGAAAAGGTCCCGGAAAGTCGGCCAGCGAAGATAGTCGCCAGAGAAAACCTCCGTGTCGATAGGAGGGAGCCGACAGCTATAAGACGTGGAATTTCGGGACGGAGTTACTGGAGCTTGAGGTATTTGGGAGGAGCCTTTTTGGATTTGTTCCATCAACTGCGCGGCAAATATTTCGTAAGTGGAGTACGATTGGTAATACGTGGACTTTAGTAAGGATTTGGTGTCTGCCGCGCTCTCGCCTGCAGATATAATGCTGTCGGAGCATATGTCGTATGCTGCCTTTACCGTTTGCCACAAGGAATTGAGGTGATCGCGACGGATGTTACAGGCGGATAACGTTGGTGTAGGAGCACCTGGAGCGTTCACAGTGGCCTCAAAGTGGATCAGACAGTCAGCTGTGGCCATAAATCGGGTTAAAGCGGATTTTACTGATGTTGCCATGACGTTAAATAATTTAGAATTTTAATTCAGATGTAAGGAAACGGATTGGAATCAAATTGGAATTTAGGAACCAATTAAGATTGTAAATATATACGGTCACACTGTCGGATAGGCAATAAATATTTATTATATCGGATGGTCGGACTTATGTAAGGAATTACGGACTTTAATATTGTTTGTTTGAAAGGAACACTTTTTGTGAGCTCTTGACCCACTGTGCACTGGCGATATACGTATGTATGCACACTGTACATATGTACATATGTATGTGGGGTGCGAATAGCGGAATAACGTTGCGGGAATTGGAAAGACTTCGCTTATGTTTGTATGTCGGTGCGTTTGTTTGTCACCTGCACAACTAAATTGCAAACGAATTGCTGGACTAAATTTGTGGATATTGTCACTTTGTTTTTAATTTTAGAAATAGTTTAGCCGTATTTGTAGGTCGAGAAAAGTAGTTGGAGTGGACTGTATTAGAAAAAAGTAGTTCGAGTGGACTGTATTAGATTGTTTTTGTAAATATACACATGCAGCTGGAACACAGTAAAAAATAAAGAGTGCAAATCTTAAGGACAATCTTTATGATCGGGAATTTTTTACAGTGGCTGAGTTATATGTTACACACAATTGGAATTGAAAATATATTTGAGAAATATTTTTGTTGAATAGTAGCACTGAAATATCTTCTGGAATTTGGTCCTTCGAGCCGGATTTCAAAATCCTTGGATTTTCCTCTCCTGGAGTTTTCTTTGATTTTGTCCCAGCAGGCTTGAACCGCTCCAGATAAGTTCCACTTACTATAATTGCCGGTCATACGCCAGTTTTTCGAACCCTATTTCGACTAACTTTCTGTATGATATATTGTCTAAATCCAAAAGTGATTAATCCGACGCAACGGCATTTAATATATGTATTTCGATTCCGTTACTTGTGCCCGACATTATTCCAGTTTCCTTTGCCCACAATTGTACACTTGAAACAATTCCAGAAGATATTTCAGTGCTACTATTCAACAAAAATATTTCTCAAATATATTTTCAATTCCAATTGTGTGTAAAATATAACTCAGCCACAGTAAAAAAATTCCCGATCATAAGGATTGTCCTTAAGATTTGCACTCTTTATTTTTTACTGTGTTCCAGCTGCATGTGTATATTTACAAAAACAATCTAATACAGTCCACTCGAACTACTTTTTTCTAATACAGTCCACTCCAACTACTTTTCTCGACCTACAAATACGGCTAAACTATTTCTAAAATTAAAAACAAAGTGACAATATCCACAAATTTACTCCAGCAAATCGTTTGCAATTTAGTTGTGCAGGTGACAAACAAACGCACCGACATACAAACATAAGCGAAGTCTTTCCAATTCCCGCAACGTTATTCCGCTATTCGCACCCCACATATGTACATATGTACAGTGTGCATACATACGTATATCGCTAGTGCACAGTGGGTCAAGAGCGCACAAAAAGTGTTCCTTTCAAACAAACAATATTAAAGTCCGTAATTCCTTACATAAGTCCGACCATCCGATATAATAAATATTTATTGCCTATCCGACAGTGTGACCGTATATATTTACAATCTTAATTGGTTCCTAAATTCCAATTTGATTCCAATCCGTTTCCTTACATCTGAATTAAAATTCTAAATTATTTAACGTCATGGCAACATCAGTAAAATCCGCTTTAACCCGATTTATGGCCACAGCTGACTGTCTGATCCACTTTGAGGCCACTGTGAACGCTCCAGGTGCTCCTACACCAACGTTATTCGCCTGTAACATCCGTCGCGATCACCTCAATTCCTTGTGGCAAACGGTAAAGGCAGCATACGACATATGCTCCGACAGCATTATATCTGCAGGCGAGAGCGCCGCAGACACAAAATCCATACTAAAGTCCACGTATTACCAAACGTACTCCACTTACGAAATATTTGTCGCGCAGTTGATGGAACAAATCCAAAAAGGCTCCTCCCAAATACCTCAAGCTCCAGTAACTCCGTCCCGAAATTCCACGTCTTATGGCTGTCGGCTCCCTCCTATCGACACGGAGGTTTTCTCTGGCGACTATCTTCGCTGGCCGACTTTCCGGACCTTTTCACGGCAATATACATAGACAATCCGAGTCTAACGCCCGTTGAAAAATTATTCCACTTAAATTCAAAAACAAATGGCGAAGCTCATTCCATAGTTTCAAGATCCCCACTCACCAATGATGGCTTTCGCTCAGCCTGGAATAACCTAACTGAGCGTTTCGAAAATAAGCGATTGTGTTGAACAGTCACCTGAAAACACTTTTCAATGTGCAATCCATAGCACAGGAGTCGGGAGCAGCCTTAAAGGAACTTCAACGCACTTTTCAAGTTTGCTTAACTTCCTTAAAATTTTCCGGTGTTAATATTGAGAATTGGGACCCTATCCTGGTTTATATGTGCTCGACAAAACTACCAAAGCTCACTCTCTCATTATGGGAGCATTCCATCCAAAATAAAGCCGAAATTCCTACGTGGCTTGAGCTTGATTCATATTTGACAGAGCGCCATCGAACTCTTGAGGCCGTCGATAGCTTCCGATCTGCCAATTTCCACCACGTCCAGTCCAAGGACACAAATCAAGTGGCAGAATTTCCAAAAATAAATTCCTTCAACACAAGGTTAGTTCCGATACCCAAGGGCTGCGATCTGTGTTCCAAGAAGAACCACCCCGTGCGTATATGTCCACGCTTCCTACAGATGACGGTAGACGATCGCCTAGCCTATATTCAAAGGAAGCAGTTGTGCTCCAATTTCTTTGCAAGTAGCCATCAATTCCGGGATTGCACAAGCGCTCACAACTGTCTCACTTGCCAAGATCGGCATCACACATTGCTGCATCGAAACAGCGGCCCTACTACTCCGACGATTCCATCCGACCCTCCAAGGCCAGTAACCGCCTCAGTTCCACACATCATTTCGTCCTATTCAGCGCAAGTTTCCGTACAAAAAGTCCCCCCTAAGAATACTCCATCCGAGTATTGGGTTCCATACCCATCCTTGGATGGCAGACGTACTCGAGGTATTAAATCCTACCAATGCCGAGTCTGCCAAAAGATCCATCCTCTACGGAACTGCCACCACTTTCTACGGCTAAGCCCCCAGAATCGGCTCCAGGAAGTACATATCCAGAAGTACTGCTCCAATTGCTTGGCTCACAATCATACCAAGGACTCCTGCCATAGTGGTCATCACTGCCAGAAGTGTGGAAAGGACCACCACACTCTCCTACATACGGACGACCGATCTACACTTCCAACGTATTCCTGAGCCTACTATCCTGAGGTTCTTGCTACGGGTGTCCTCGCAAGGGGGGGGGGGGGAGAATGTTCACGTCAAAAGGGCGTTTAATTTCAGGAGGCAGTGTCGAGCGGCAGTTTTATCCAGATGTCTACATCTCGCGCGCTCGCACTGCCGTCCGCTCTCCCTCTCCATCTCTCCCCTAAGTCTCCGCTCTGCTCTGGAGCGCTTAAGTTAAGTTAGGCTTAGGCAGTTCATGTTTCAAAGTGTACTAATAAACACCTACGCTCGTCGCGTAAAATCCCCAAAAGTACTCCCGTGTTTTTTGGGTACCATTCAGTCTTGGGGCTTCAACTATTTCCATCGATCAAGCCGCACCGCCCCAACATTTTGATTTAAAATTTACTAAAATGTGTAAGAAATTAACTGGTATTTATACCCGCCACTCGTAGAGTAATAAGTGTGAAACACACAGAAGGAAGCGTTTCAGAGTCCATAAAGTATGTATATTCTTGATCCGGATCACTAGCAGACTTGATCTAGCCATGTCCGTCTGTCCGTCTGTCTATCCGTCCGGTTGAACGCTAAGATCTCGGAAACTATAAGAGCTAGGCTATTGGGATTTGGCATGCAGATTCCTGAGATTCCTGCGCAGCGCAAGTATGTTTCAGCACACAAATAAGAAAAGTGTGGCTGCAGCCGACTGCAGTCAAAGTAACCCGGATGCGACCAAGAAAACACCAATTCAATTTCAGATACTAATAAATTAACAAACAGTGAATTGAACACAGCAAACGTTGAGGAAAAGCGTCTATCTTGTTTATATGGAGAAAATCATGTTGGTGTAGCTGCTGTGTTAGTTTCAAACAAGGAGTGTCAGCTGTTTGAAAATAAGAAAATCCAGAGAGGTCTTTTTCTGTATGAAAAATTAGACACATCAAATTTCACGGATTCAAGGGAATTATTCCACTTGAAGCCTCTCTATACAACATTTACTTTCAAAACGCTCGAGATGCCAACTCCCTTGTTCTAAATGCCAAGTTGAAGAAGATGAAGATAAATGCTTTTAATCCGCGAAACTTTGTTGAGTCTCTAAGAGTTATTATATATTCCCACAAATTTCTCTGAACAGGAAATTCTTGAAAATTTAAATTCTGTAGTAAAGGTTAATAGAGTTGAGCGCAGTTGAGACGTCAGGAAAACTCAAACGGATCTGAGGGTGTCAAGTACAACTTGATACCAACCGAGACCGTTAAAGTCAGCTTCGATGGAGCTGATTTACCTGAGAAGATTGTACTGTTTGAAATCTGTTCGTTGAAGGTTGATCACTACATACCGAAAGTTCGTCAGTGCTTTAAGTGTGGAAGACTGGGACACACTGCTTTTACATGAAGGTCATCAGAACGCTGTAAGAAATGTGGTGACAAGGAATGTCTTGGTACCTGCTCGGTGCTTAAATGCATTCTGTGTAATGCTAAACACCACAGTGCCAAAGGTAGACAAATCTGTCCAATATGGGCGAAGGAGCAGGACATCAATAAAATTATGACAATCAAGAAGATAGCTAGGAAGGAGGTATTAAGTACTTACTTAGTATCTCAAAATTACTCTCTCCTGGAGAATTATGATGGTAACACTCCTTCCCTCAACAAACAGGATAGTCAGACACAGAACAAGGATCTCAAGGTCAATGCAGTATTAAAAAACACAGCTACGTTAGCAGATTGGTGGAAAGACCTACAGTTCCGGTGCAGAAACCTCTCTTACATTTGGAGCCGTACACAAATGACTCAAGTGACCATGTTCCTTTTTTCCCTGGGCTATCCACTGATGATAAAATTCATCATATCATTATCCCAAATTAGCAATACAAACGAAATCATTGATCTGATCAAATCTACACACGATATCAAACAAAATAGCCAATTTACCGCAACAGAAAGAAGACAACCAGTTACTACCATTGACAAAGATTTTTGTAACTTCACACAATGAGTATCAAAACTCTTCAGTATAACATTCAATCCTTAAAAAACAATAAAAACAAACTTGAATTTTTTTGAATAATGAGAACTATGACATTGCCATCCTGTCTGAGGTTTTTTCACATGAGTTATCATATAGGATATAATTAATTTTAACCTAATTGAAAAGAACAGAGATGCTGGCTACGGTGGAGTAGCAATAGCATACAAAAACAGCCTAAAATTAAAAAAATTTACATATAACACAAACTGTAACATTATTATTGCAAGTGCCTCCAACAAAGGATTAAATATGATTTTAACCTTTGCATATTTTAAACCCAACATTTCTCTCAGTAACTTTAATGATGAAGTAAACAATTTAACAGAAAAACTTCACCCTTTCAACAAAGTTATTATATCCGGTGATTTCAATGCCAGATGTAGTGATTTTGGAGACAGTATAAACAATAAAGGAAAGGAAAGGAATTTTTCTAAAAAGGGTAATGTCAAGTGCTGGATACAGACTTGAAAACAACAATAGTCCAACCTTAAAAGAAACATAGACTCAGTGTAGGGATCAGTGCTAGATTTGACATTCACCAGAGGTATTCACTGTACTGAATGGACATGTAAAAGTTCCTACATTCGTGGTAGCCATCATTTTCCAATTGATTACAAAATAAATGCTGATTTAAGCTTACCTATAAAGTTCTTAGCAAAAAACAGATTATTTAACAAATTGGGAAAAATAGAGTTATGTGGTAATAAGTAAGCGGTAGTAAAAGTATGACGAGTGAAATCAAGGCAGCCAAATTAAACAACATTTCAAGGAATTTTCCGATAGTCAAAGCAAAGCATGTCATGATCCGTCATATGAAAATTATGTGAATGCAGTTAATCTGAAAATCAAATGGAAAAAATCAGTCAAAACTGACCAAAAAACTAGTTTTTTAAATAGGATAACTGAATTAAACACCAAACCAAACACGAAAACTGCGTGGAGGTTTTTAAAAAATCTAAAAAAACTGTCAGGACGAAAATTTAGAAATGTTCGATCTGGATAAATCAAGTTGCTTTTTCGAATTTTTAATTGAGCGAGAACAATGAAAATCGGGGCTTTGTTCTGAAGAATCTCCAATAAATTTTGATCAAGGCAAAAAAACTGCAGGAGCAGCTGATTCAATAACTTACAGAATGATTGAGTCTCTCAGCATAGCAGCCAAGGTCGAGTTGGTAGCCTTATACAACAATAAGATTATGAACTGTGATTTTCCACAGGAATGGAGAATTATTAGGACCACTCCGATTCCCAAAAGAAACAACGATTTATCCGGTGTTAAAAACTTTAGGCCTATATCTCTTATATCCTGTATTGCCAAAACAGTAAATTGTATGATCAAAAAGAGATTAGAACTATTTATAAATGAAAATAAGTTACTGCCATATAGGTCCTATGCATACCAGAAAGGAAAATCAGCGGCGATGTGCATAAATGATGTGATTAATGTCATAGCTTCAATAAAAAGAATAGGCTAAAAGTTGTACTAGCAGTTGTTAACCTGTCTAATGCGTATAACTGTGTAAATCTGAATTTTTTAAAATTGATTATGGAAAATAACAGGATTCCAAAAGTCTTTATAGACTGGATTCTTAGTCTTCTATCAAATCGTGTGTTGAAACTGGGAACTGGGAACAATACAGGTGGCAAAAGGTGAGGTTCCTCAAGGATCCTGCTTATCCTCAATCTTGTTTAACATATATACAAAAAGATTGCATTAAATCAATGATAAAAACACTCATATTATGCAGTTTGCTGATGATTTCATGATAATTTCGTCAGGAAAAGCATTCAATAATACGGTTGACAATTTGCAAAACAAACTCACAGACTTCGATCTACCATGCAAAGACCTTGGTTTTTTTTTCAAACAAAGTAAATCGGTTGTAATTAATGTCGGTAGGGGATGTAAGAAGGTAACGAATGTAGCCGTAGAGAATGTGGCTGTACCTAATCAAAAAAGTGTTACTTTTCTAGGTAGGATCATATCTGCCAACATGTCACATAAAGAGCATGTCAAAAAGATAAAAGCTGATACTAAGATAAGCTCAAGAATTCTTCAATACGCTACTACGATCAAGTCTGGGTTGAAGCCCAAAGTCAGTACAAACCTTTTCAAATCGTTTGTAAGAAGCAAGCAGGAATATGCTATAACTAGTACTGCGGACATGGGCTGTGGAGTGAACCAAACCTTAGAGATTGCTCAGGCTGGAGCCTTGAGAAGATGTGTAGGTGTGCCTCCTGGTACAAGGAAGCATGAAATTTTTGTTCTTGCCGGTGTGAGGCCACCGATATTTAGAGCCAAAGAATTGTTCAAGCTGAAAGCACAAAACCTCCTGCTCTTCGAGGTCATCAGGTCATCTGCGGCTGAAACAAGCTACACCAACACGATAAAGGACTTTCAGTAATTTTTCGACAATACCAAGCAACGCGACCTGTTTTACGTCTCCAACAAGATCTAAGTAAACGAAAAAGTCCTAGGCAAAAGCAAAAATGCATACTCATTTGAGGAACTCCGTCCCTTTTATGGGGAAATCCTCGAGAAATGTATTGGAAATGGATGGAATATAATTTCCACAGATGCGTCTTTAGGGCCTTTCTCAAGTGTCATTGGGATACTAGAAATGCCCAGCGGGGTTTCTCACAAGTTTAAGTTCGATGTTTCACTCTCTTCTCTAAGTGCCGAGCTAGCAGGAATCAATATTGCCTGTGATATTTCTCATAAGTCCAAGTACAAAAACGTTGTGATAATCTGTGATTGCCTTGGAGCTATTAATTTAATTAACAATAAAAAGTCAGAAGCGTACATGGTTCAAGAGATACATAACACAATTGGGAATTCAGGTGTTGAAAAACTTGAACTAGTTTGGGTACCTGGCCACAAGGGCATTAACATTAACGAAAAGACTGACCTCATTGCCAAATCAACGGAAAAGGAAGGAGAACCAATAAACATTAAGCTTAACGTTAAGGATGCCATAAGGGAAATCAAAAACTTTTGGAATCCAACTGGAATGAGGATTACAAGAATAATAATAAATCAAACCTCATCAAGGTCTTCTCAAATATACCAAAAAAGCCATGGCACCATGATCTAAAATGGAACGCCAAAAGTATAAAAAAGTTTTAAATAGACTTGTGGTTGACTCGACATATTGTAGTATGCATGTATCATTGTAGCGAGTACCCACTGTACCGACACCAACATTGTGTTACAGTGTACTTAAACAAATACAAAAGTGCCGGTCGCTAAACTTTTGCGGCCAGCCGAAATATGAATGCGCCTCAGAGCCCAACTTGTGGGAAGTGCTAGTGTCAGCATATTCCCATGGCCTGAGTGCGGACACATACAAAGCATGCATGTACAACTCCTCTCGCGCTCTCAGTGCTACCAGCACAAATACAATTGAGAGCATATACTTCAATATATATGACGGCCGCTGCCAATGTTTGCAGGCAGCGCAGCCGCAAATAGCTAGCTGTAAATTATTGATATTTTGACCATTGCCCAATAAAGACCGTGATCACGGAAATCGTAACTAATGACAACTCTATTAATGAATGAATGATGGCTAATACAACATGGCGACCGTGACAGGACACATGGACCCAATAATAACACAATAATAACACAAAACAAAACAAGCAAAAAAAAATTCAAAAAAAAACAACAATCCAACAAATAAAGAAATGCGAGGAAAGCCGGAAGAGAGCCGACCAAGCAGTTATGAAAGTTTATGAACGATTGCCGCTACATCCACTTGTGTGAAAGAGTACGAGCGAAAATGTTTACGTGAAACAACGTGTGTCTATTGTGTCCTAGTATGACAGATATGAGATATTCTATCCAAGGAGAGCAAATATAAAACTAAATCACCACCTGTGCGAAGACCAGCACCGGCACCGCCTAAAACCATAGGCCAATCAACAAATAATAAAACAAAATTACCGCTTGTGCGAGGACCAGCACCGGCGCCACCTAAAACCATAGGTCAAGGACTACAAGAAGGATAAGAAGTGTGGGAGGAATGGCAAATCCTCCTACGCCTTCGATGGAAAACACCCAAGCATAAACGAAGACCTACACCAAGGACTACAAGAGGGATAAGAAGTGTGGGAGGAATGGCAAACCCTCCTACGCCTACGATGGAAAACACACAAGTATAAACGAAGAACTTACACTGGAGAAGGAGAAACCTGTGCAGCCAGAACCGGCCCCGTTCGGCGCTCCAAGCCGGACCCTGGAGAAGTGAACCGACAGCGCTTCCAAGAGCGCACATCTTAATTTTTTTGTTATTATTTTTATATGCATCTGCGATGCAAAACATTATATTTAACAACAATTGTACAGACCAGGCAGTTTCTAGCTGCGGGTCTTAATTTTTTTTTTACCTAGGTAGGGATACATGTAAAATTTCATACATACATATCAAAGAAAAAGTTTTAATTAATTAAATAACACATATATAAATGCCTAAGACAAAAAAAAAATAATAAGAGAAAAAGGAGAGGAGGTCAGAAGAACTTCCTGAATTTAAAAATTAAAGAGTTAAATAGGCAGCTATATGCTGAAAAATCTACCCCAGTATCCTGGGATGAAAATGTAGAAATTAAGAAAGAATTAGAGAACACGTATAGGGAATTAGATGCCTACAAAATAAAAACGACATGAAAGAGGCTAGAAAACCAAAGTGCCCTGCAGATTGTAAAGGGCCTTTCGAAAATACAGCTTGTGAATATACGTGTCATAAGAAAAATTAAAAAAACAAGAAAGGAAGTTAGCTTCGGCAAGCCGAAGCTTATATACCCTTGCAGCTATAATTATTAAATTTAAAAACACAAAAAATGATATTCCCAATAGTATAAGATAATATGTCACAAAACACCGAGGCTATAATTTGTTTCATATTATTTTCCTACCAATTTTCCGATCGTTCCTATGGCAGCTATATGATATAGTCGTTCGATTTTATAAAATTAAATTCGAAACTCAGAACTAATTAAAAATGTTATTTCCAAGCGTAGGAGGTTATATGTTAAAAAACACCGAAGCTATAATTTGTTTCATATATATTTTCCTACCAATTTTGCGATCGTTCCTATGGCAGCTATATGACATAGTCGTCCGATTTTGATAAAATTTAATTCGAAATTCAGAACTAATTAAAAAATGTTATTTCCAAGCGTTGGAGGTTTATATGTTGAAAAACACCGAAGCTATAATTTTTTTCATATTATTTTTTCCACAAATTTTCCGATCGTTCCTATGGCAGCTATATGATATAGTCGTCCGATTTCGATAAAATTTAATTCAAAATTCAAAATTACTTAAAAATTGTTATTTCCAAGCTTAGGAGTTTATATGCTAAAAACACCAAAGATATAAATTTTTTTCATTTTTTTGTCCGATTATTCCTATGGGAGCTATAAGATATAGTTGTCCGATCCGGCTGGTTCCGACTTATATACTACCTGCAAAAGATATAAGACTTTTGGGAAAGTTTCAGCTCGATAGCTTTAAAACTGAGAGACTAGTTTGCGTAGAAACGGACGGACAGACGGACAGACGGACAGACGGACATGGCTAGATCGACTCGTCTAGTCATGCTGATCAAGAATATATATAATTTATGGGGTCGGAAACGTCTCCTTCACTGCGTTGCAAACTTCTGACTGAAATCAATATACCCTCTGCAAGGGTATAAATATATAAAATAGAATATATAAATATGAATGAACATTTTTCTTTATGAAAAGTAACGCAATATCCAAGACAGATTTTGAATGCGTTACACAGAAATAATACCCAAAATGGGTTTAATTGATACTAAAACAGTGGACTCCACTGCCAACGTAATTAATAAAATCGAATCAAAAACTATTGATAGCGATTTAACAAACATATTATTATCAATAATTGTTTTTATAATGAGTGCATACATTTTGTATAAAGCATATGTATACCACAATAAGTGTGTATCAAAAAGAGCAATAAATAGAAGCCAGGCCAACGATCTGGATAAGATTTAAATTAACAGAGCACAAACAATTATTATAAAAATATGTTTCAAAACAAAAATTAAAATCCAAATTTTTAAATGTATGCAACGAAATACCAAAATAAGAAAATTAAAATTTTGAAATAAAATAAAAATAAAATATATTAACAAACAATATGAATACCACAAATTGCATAAGAATTATTCAAGCCAATCACCCAACTTTTGAGAATAGGGTATTAGCCATACTTAGAAATAGAACAGAGCCTTTATCAATATCAGATTTTGAAGAAGAGTATATGAATAGGTACGACCTAGCTTTTTCCCCGCTTATTCATTGCAGCGGTACGCAAAAAGCAATAGTACTGTCTACAGTAAGAAACTGTAAAGTATTTTCGGAAGTAGACATACACCCAGTGCTAGGACATATAATTGTGCTAAAAAATTATGCGCAACTAATACACAAAAACAAAAAAAAAAATATATAAGTCCTTAGTATGGAATGGGAGCAATTATCTACCCAAATACGAGAATTAAAGGACACATTTGACAAGTCTTACAAATGTATAAGCCAAAATAGGCCAATACATAAGACACTTTTAATAAACATGCCAAAATTCTTGTAGATTCTTTCAATACTGCAAGAATTTTAGTACATGAAAATAGGGCAGCGATTAATAAAACGAATTGGTCAATATTATCTAAATTATTGATCAAATTACGTACAAATCTAATAACTGTCAAAGATAGGTATAATTTAAATATATCTATACCGACAATTTTAAATACACCTTTGACGATAGAACAAGACATAGACCTAACAGAAAGTGAAGATTCCGATTCGAGCGAAGGAATCGAAATAAAAGAAAAAGATCTACACGATCTAACAATTCCTGCAGTTATAACAGTAACAGAAGCAGAAGAAGAAGAAGACATAGAATCAGATGTAAGCGTGCCAGACACAAAAGAAACATAATGGCAGATCCAGCAGCCCAAAGGGCATATATAAAAGATATCTCGAATGCCATCCCGGAATTTAACGGGCAAAAGATACATCTTCAAAGATTCATAACAGCCTTGAAGTTGGTTAACTTGACTAAAGGCACATTCGAAGATTTAGCTGTAGAAGTCATTAAATCAAAAATAATAGGATCTACACTATACAAAGTACAGAACGAAACATCAATAAATTCATAATAATAAAGAATTGCAAGACACTATAGTCGGCGAAACATCCGACGTAGTCAAAGCGAAAATGGCGAAAAACAAGCCAGAAAGGCAAAACAGCCGAGAAATTTACTTCAGAAATAGACATCTTACGAAAGCTCCTTGAAGCTTCGTACATTGACGAAGGCCTACCAGCCGAACACGCTGACAAATTCAGCACAAAAGAAGCCATTACCACAATGGTTAAAAATTGTGAGCATGGCCGCCTAAAAACAATTTTAGAGGCAGGCAACTTCACAACTATGAATGAAGCCGTCACTAAGTATATACAATGTAGTACTGAAATGACAGGCAATGCAAATTCAATACTGTACACACAAAGAGGAAACAACTATCGCGGTAACAACTTCAGAAAT